>NC_065444.1:47589715-47892745 GCF_917563875.1 Diabrotica virgifera virgifera
GCATATGACACCCAAATATGGATAAAAAACAATAAAAATACTACTTGTGCAAAGGGTACTGTAATTTCTTAGTTATTGATTAGGAAAATCTTCTACTGAAAAATATGGTCTTTCAGGTAGGTAGGCTTTTGTCAGTTTACGGAATTTGGGGAAAGATGCTGCAGATTTAAGTTGTAGAGGGAGATGGTTGTAAAGTTTTTTTGCGGAATATAATATAAATTTCTTTACTGACACAGAAGGACGGGGTCGGTAAATAGACGTCAAAGGTAGAATTTCTCATGAAGTAGTCATGATTAGGTCTTGGTGGAAAGACATGTAGATGTTTACGAATTAAGCAAACAGTTTCTAAGATATACAAAGATGGAAGGGTTAAAATTCCGTGATCTTTGAAGTAACTTCTACAATGTGTTGTTCTTCTGAGGCCAAACAGATATCATATGGCTCTTTTTGGTAATAACTTTTTGAAACTCTTTGAAAATAACATCGAATTGGGCAACTGTACCAAAACCTCAAAAAGGAAAACCATAACGAAGATGTGATTCGAACAAAGAAAAATATGTTATTTTGGAAGATGCTAAATTGAGTTCATTCGAAACAGATCTTATAGCATAACAATCTGAAGATAGTTTCTTCCTTAACAAATCGATAGGAAGGGACCATTTAAGGTTGCTATCTAAAAAATACCAAGAAATTTTACAGAATCAACGGTACTGATTTGGCTGTTATATAGAGGCAAGGGTTAAAGAGCTCCTTTATAAGATAATTCTACTGTTTTATCTACGTTAAACGAGAGTAAATTAGAGTCAGACAAGGTTTTTATTGTAAGTAGATTAGAAGTTATAGTAGCGTGAAGAGTTGCAATATATGAGTTGCTTCAAGTGATACTGGTATCATCAGCAGAAAGAAAGGTTTTTCCATCGATTTTTAAACTAGTGATGTCATTAATAAAGATAAGGAAAAATAGAGGACTCAATACTGAACCACATACAATGTTTTTGAGACTAGAATCTGTATGATTTGCTCTAACCAGTTGTTTCCTATCATCCAAGTAAGATTGGAACCAATTTAAAGAAATACCTCGAATTCCGTAGAAATTTAGTATTTTTATCAAAATGTTGTGATTTACACATCCAAAAGCTTTGGCGTAGTCACAAAAAACAGTGGCAGTGTGAAGATTATTGTTCAGTGCTTGATAAACCTCATGTAGTACAGAAAACACGGCATCAGTGGCGCATTTATTATTTAAAAAGCCGAACTAATTTTGTGATAAAATGTTTTCAACGAGAAAGGACATAAGTCGGGCTTTTATGAGTCTCTCAATAATTTTGGAGAGTACCGGTAGTAGTGCAATAGGTTTATAATTGAATGTATTAGATATTTTACCACCCTTATGCGGCCCTTTTGAGTGCTCGGCAATTGAAGTTAACAAAAATATGTGTATTATAACCCTGTACCGTAGCTCTTCTAAAAAGTCGCATCCACAGATCTTTCTTGATAAGCTAACTGTTATTTTAACTTACATTACAGCTAAGTACAAATTCATTATCCTTAGTGGAGATTTTAACATTGATTTTACGGGAAATTGTTACTATAAAAAACAGCTATTTGACATATTTCAAATGTTTAATTTGAAATTATCATATAGCGAACCAACACGTACTGCAATATACCGTGACAAACTAACATCAAGTGGTCTTGACTATGATGCCAGTAACATCGAGAATCATACCTCCAGGGTAATCTGCCTAGCTACATCGGATCACCGAGCGCAAATCATATCATGGTCTTTACAAATCCCAATTAAGCGAAAGTCACATAAAAACACAATAATCAGGAAATTTAATAAAAACTCGTTATTAGAATTTAAAACCTTATAGGGAAAAACACTTCCAATTGAAGACGTAAAATTGAATTACATTGATAGTGTGTTTGATGATTTCATGTCACATTTTCAGTGGTGCTTTGAGGTAGCGTTTCCGAAACCAAATATGGTACAACACGCCAAACACGGAAATAAAATACCCTTCTCTAGTCAATTACACTCTGAACTTGAACAATTAAAAGACCTGAATTGGCTAAAACAAAAAGCTAATGATCCCTCCTTAACAGAATAATATAAAAAACAAAAAAAATCACTCGATATAAAAATCTGCAACGAGAAAAATTATACCATTCTAATATAATTAACAACTCGAATAATAAAGCTAAGTCTCTAAGGAATAGGGTTAACTCAAAACTGGATAGAGGGAAACAAAAAAAAAAAGAAATTATATTGTTAAATAGTGAGTCGACCATAACTGGGAAAAAAGAGGTCTCAAATACATTCGGTCACTATTTCGCAAATTCGGTTTCTGATAAGATCGACTGCTTAAATCTACCCCTTAATTCTTGCACATCAAGTAAGATACGAGGTCCGAATTCAATCTACCCCTTAATTCTTGCACATCAAGTAAGATACGAGGTCCGAATTCAATGTTTCAATGCACCGGTCACTCAAGATGATATTCAGCAGATAATTCTAACACTTAAAAAGAAATACTCTGCTGGTATTGATGAAATACCGGCTGTTGTATTGAAAGAATCTGTAGAAATCATTTCTGTCCAACTATCTCACATTACCAATTTATCTGTTACTCAAGGTAAGTTCCCAAAAAAACTAAAAGTAAATAGAACCATTCCTTTATTTAAAAAATATGATCCACAATGTGTCGAGAATTACAGAATGATATGTATACTTAGCTGTTTCTCTAAAATTATTGAATTGGTAGTGTACAAACAGTTAATTGAATACTTAGACCACAATAAAATAATTACTCAATCCCAACATGGTTTTCGCCAGAACTATTCAATCGAAACTGCTCTAATTGAGCTTGTACAATATGTCCATGAAAATATTAATCAGAACAACTACTTAGTGGGCATATTTTTCGACCTAACCCGTGCTTTTGACACGATTAACCATAACTACTTACCAATAAATCTTGAAGCAATGGGTATTCGAGGTCCAATTCAATCTTGGATTAACTCATATATGTCTGGCAGAACACTCAAAGTGCAGGTTGATGATGAGTTGTCTGATGAGTATAGTACTCCTATTGGTACTCCGCAAGGTGGAGTATTAGGACCACTTTTATTTCTCTTCTACATAAATGACCTACCTTTAAGTATAACAAATGGACGTGTTTTTATATACGCAGACGACACAACAATTGTAATTATAGCTGATGGTTTAGACGAGTTGCATAAGAAAATACAAATAACCATGAATGAATTCATTCATTGGTGTCAAATAAATCGCCTTCTTATCAATGAAAATAAGACCACTTTTATCCAATTCACATCTCCACTTAAGGAAGGTGACAATATAACCTTAACATTAAATAATTGCAAATTTGAGACTGACGAACACACTAAATTCCTTGGAATGGAATTAGATTCCAAATTAAATTTTAATCATCAAATTGACTCTATCTGTAAAAAACTAAATAAACTCTACTTTGCTTTCAATAGTTTGAAATCAAATTTTTATCAATCTTACCTACTTAACTTGTACTATGCATTTGTATACTCCGCCATCAGCTGCAATATAATTGTGTGGGGCAGAGCTACGGAAATTGGGCGAATATTCGTCCTTCAAAAGCGATTCATTATTCGCCTAATTTTTAACTTAAATTACAACGAATCTTGTAGAGATACATTTAAAAAGAATAATATTATGACCTACACATGCATCTATCTTTTCAAACTATTAACCTACACTTTTCTTAATAAGAACAAGTAATTGGACTTCGTAAGTCCTAGGTTTTCACCCAAAGTAATCGAAAGTAGAACTGGAAGACGATATTTGAATTTTACGTGTAACTTTGCGTGGATTGATATACGAATTTACTAATGTTGAGTCATTCTTACTAAACTTTGACATTTGTCACCTCATTTGTGATTCTACCCGGTATAATGGCAGAGGAGTTACATTGGCGGTCCTACGGACCGACGGAAAGATTGCCCAGGTCAAATATCTCACCTTAGTACCATCCTTGGATTATCAGCTTTTATTTGACACCTCATTTGTCATTCTACCTGGTATAATGACGGAGAAGTTATATTCGCGGTCGTACGGACCGACGGAAAGACAGCCTAGGTCAAATATCTCACCTTTAGTACCATCCTTGGATTATAAGCTTTCATTTGACACCTCATTTATCATTCAAGCTGGTATAACGATGGAGGAGTTATATTCGCGGTCGGAAGGACCGACGTACAGACCGCCTAAGTTAAATATCTCACCTTTAGTACCATCCTTGGATTATCAGCTTTCATTTGACACCTCATTTGTCATTCTACCTGGTATAATGACGGAGGAGTTATATTCGCGGTCGGAGGGACCGACGCACAGACCGCCTAGGTCAAATATCCCACCTTTAGTACAACCCTAGGATTATCAGCTTTCATTTGACACCTCATTTGTCATTCTACCTGGTATAATGACGGAGAAGTTATATTCGCGGTCGTACGGACCGACGCACAGACCGCCTAGGTCAAATATCTCACCTTTAGTACCATCCTTGGATTATAAGCTTTCATTTGACACCTCATTTGTCATTCTACCTGGTATAATGATGGAGGAGTTATATTCGCGGTCGTACAGACCGACGGACAGACCGCCAAGGTCAAATATCTCACCTTTAGTACCATCCTTGGATTATCAGCTTTCATTTGACACCTCATTTGTCATTCTAGCTGCTATATTGCCGGAGGAGTTGTGGTTACGGACAGACGGACAGACGGACGTGGATAATACAAAGATTTCACATTTTTTCAAAATGGGTGAAAACAATAAGTTTCAAATAAATAGTGATGTCCATAATTACCACACGAGAAATAAAAGTGATATCCATCTAAACAAATTCAACCGATTTCAACTAAAAAAGTCTCCAATGTATGCCAGAGGACAATTTTTTAATTTGCTACCAAATTTAATAATAGAAATATTGCATTGTAACAAGTTTAAAACCAGGTTATAGTTATTTTCCTAACAAGTGCAGAAAGTCATTCTTTTCCGCACGCGACTGCAGTTTGCCGAACGACGCGAAGCGGGAGTTCGGCAAGCAGTCGAGTGCGGAAAAGAGACTTTCTGCAAGAGTTAGGAACAATATTTTTTCTAAGAGTCTTTAAAAAATTACCAAATCTTAATCAATTAATTTAATTAATATGAAAATACATACACAAATTAATTCTTTGACATGGTTGTCAAAACCAAACTTTCAATGTCGGTTCGCTAAACTCAGACGCAACTGGCTAGATATTTTAGTCGATAATTTTTTTGTTTTTTGCCAATTTTGCAAAAATTTGCAAAATTACTAACTATTTAGTATAGTAATTATTAACTATTTAGTAATTATTTTTTGCCAATTTTACTAAAATTGGGAAAATTACCGACTAAAATATCTAGAAAGTTGCGTCTGAGTTTAGCGAACAGACATAATTAGTTAGCATGACGACGATCTTGGTTTCCATGACGATGATTCAAAATGACTGTTATTGTCTACCGATTTGACTTTCGAATATTATGTCAAAATAATTTTATTTCATCGAATTGTCGCGTTAATTTCATTAGAACAGGAACACAATAAGATATATTTGAAATAAATTAGTAAATAATATCTAAATATTAGTTTATTGCATGTATTATAATTACTTTAAGGCCATATTAACATATCTAAATTAACACGCGTGCGGAAAAGTAAAAACGCGTGCGGAAAAGTAACACGCGTGCGGAAAAGTGAAACTTTCTAAACTAAAATGCGTGCGCGAAAGTAGCCTTTTTTGCACGCTCGTAGAAAAAAGTTGTTTTTAACTGAACATTGTTTTTATTCTCTAGACGAATTCATTGGCTGGAACAATAGCTAGCAACTGATTCCGATATTTTTATACTTTTAACAATATTTTATCAGTCTCGTAATCTTGTTCTCTACTAAATGTTTGTTACCATTAATGTTTTTAATAAGATAACTTTAGTTTACTTTAGTGTAGTATTTTTTTAATAACCTACTTATTGTACTATAAGTATACCATGTTTGTGACTTGTCTTATGTCATGTAAATGATACAAAAAGATCAATAAATTTATCTATCTATCTATCTATCTATCTATCTATCTATCTATCTATCTATCTATCTATCTATCTATCTATCTATCTATCTATCTATCTATCTATCTATCTATCTATCTATCTATCTATCTATCTCTCTATCTATCTATCTATCTATCTATCTATCTATCTATCTATCTATCTATCTCTGAAGACGAATAATGATGGCTGTCTTTAGGCACTCTGGAAATTTACCTTTTTCAAAAGAATCATTAATTAGTACGGAGTGAATTCTCATCGGATAAATTAAAGTGAACATACTTAACAGAACTTATCAAGAAAGCTTATCACGCTTACTTCGGTGTAAAGCTTGATGATCAGAACAAACCTTGAGCTCCACATAAATTATGTTTTCAGTGTGTCCAGCTACTAGGAAACTTGACAAAGGGTACACGTAGAGTTGAACACGATTTCTGGATTTCAACGTTTATTATTTTCCCGAAAATATTGGAGCTGTGAGCCAGAAACAGGGAGAGAGTTTCATCAAGACTTAAAGGAGATGGAGAGAGAACCAAGAAAGATGGGATATTAGAATGGTGACTAATTACTGCTGCACCTTGAAGAGGGACTCACTCACAAAAATCCACAAAAAGAAAACTACACAACGCAGTTTTGTAGACAGAGAGAGAGCAATATTCAATTCAACAAAATCAACCAATC
Organism: Diabrotica virgifera virgifera; assembly: GCF_917563875.1. Classification (NCBI taxonomy): domain Eukaryota; kingdom Metazoa; phylum Arthropoda; class Insecta; order Coleoptera; family Chrysomelidae; genus Diabrotica; species Diabrotica virgifera. The sequence continues at coordinate 47,596,524 of NC_065444.1, forward strand.
ATTCAATTGTCTAATGTAGATTATATTGCATTGTTCTTTTTATGAATAACTCAAGTTTTAAGTATAATAGTTTAAATATATATTTTTTCAGTATTTTTGTCAGTTTCGATGAAAAATTTCAAATTCACTTTCCTTAAAAACCTGGCTTGCTGGAAAAAATAAAAGCAGATATTAGCGATCAGCACATCCCATTAGGGCGCGTATTAAATTTGAAACACTTTTTTATGAAAAAAAAAATAAGTGTTTTCTGTACTTTTCTTTTGTTTCGCCCTTTTTTCTTCATTTATTGATACATGTCGAAACATTCAGGTAGCTACAAGAATTATATTTCAACCTCTATTAATTACCACATATAAAATTACGTTCGGTAATATCATTACAACGTAAAATGAATTTATGTTACCTGGCGAACCACTCGACATCTATGATTAATTACCAGTGAAAAGATGCACCAGTTAGAAAGGCTACAGCGTAGTAGTTCGAAAAATTTCGTTGAAACTTAACACCTTAGAAAATTCAATTTAAAAAATTGTTCGTGAAGTATCTACACACGAGCATAAATAATGATGGTCTGTACTGGTTTCAACATACCGAGATGCTACTAAGGTAGTTGATAATTTTCTCATTTAAATTTGTTAAAATTATAAGAATCATCAAGATATTTTCTTTTATTTCTTGTATTCTATATTTTACAATAAGTAGTATTAGAATTTTATAATTTTTCTTAATTCTTAACAGCAAAAACAGAAGTATTAATTATTTAAATAAAAAACATCTATACATAAAAAAGGTAGTAAAAAGGAGTCAAATAACTACAGAGGAATTACCGTAACTATCACAATAAGTCGACTGTATGGAAGAGTATTAAAACACCTCATATGTGAAGAGTATCATCCATACGAATCAGACGACCAAAGCGGCTTTAGGGCAGGCAGATCCACAATAGATAGAATTTTCTGTATATCCCAAGTGATGTTGTTCTGAAGCTATTTTCTTGTGGCATTTTTGCATTTAACTAGTTTTGATGGGAAATAAGCCACAATTTTACTAAAAAAATGATTTTATTAACGTTTCGACGCCCAAATCGGGTGTCGTTGTCAAAATACAAAAAATATTAATGAATTAAACAAAAATGTTGTTACTTAGTAAAAAAAATTCTTCTAATAATTTATTTAATCTGACTCATTTATATCAGCAATTCAGACATATTATACATTTTAAAGTAGAAGACTTTAAAATGATATTGCCAATATTTATGAGTAGTTGCGTTCCTGGGACGACTTTATTGAAAGATAGTTCATTCGATTACATGAAATCAACCCCAACTCAAGAATATCCGTCCCAAAAAAATCATAACATGTGATCTGTCTTTAAAAAGACAATCACATGCAATGGTGACAGTAAAATTCTCTAAAAATGACACGAGGTTTTTTCCTGGTTTTCCCTCGTGACTTACTATGGAATCTCTAGCGCGAGAATTTTACTGTCACCATTGCATGTGGTTGTCTTTTTAAAGACAGATCACATGTTATGATTTTTTTGTGACGGATATTCTTGAGTTGGGGTTGATTTCATGTAATCGAATGAACTATCTTTCAATAAAGTCGTCCCAGGAACGCAACTCATAAATATTGGCAATATCATTTTAAAGTCTTCTACTTTAAAATGTATAATATATGTCTGAATTGCCGATATAAATGAGTCAGATTAAATAAATTATTAGAAGAATTTTTTTTTACTAAGCAACAACATTTTTGTTTAATTCATTAATATTTTTTGTATTTTGACAACGACACCCGATTTGGGCGTCGAAACGTTAATAAAATCATTTTTTTTTTTTAGTAAAATTGTGGCTTATTTCCCATCAAAACTAGTTAACCCATAAGTGATACAAAAAAAAGACTGTCAACAGCCCAAGAGTTGCATTTACTTATGGTAGATCTTTCCTATACTTTTGTACGGAGTGAGTCGTGGACTCTCACAGACGCCACCTGAAAGAAAATTGAGGCATTTGAAATGTGGTTTAATCGTCGAATCCTGAAGATATCTTATACCAACCACGTTGCTAATCAGGGTGTTTTGTGGAAATGCAAAAAGAAAAAGAGCTATTAACCACAAAAACAACAGCCAAAATCGAATACCTCGGCCACATCATGAGAAACAGCAAAAGATATGGACTGCTGCAACTAATCTTGCAAGGAAAAGTAGAAGGAAAACGAGAACCAGGAAGGCAAAGGATTTCCTGGCTGAAAAATCTACGTACGTGGTTCAACACAACAAGCACAAATCTTTTCAAAGCAGCAGTGTGCAAAGTACAGATTGCCATGATGGTTGCGAACATCCGAAACGGATAGGCATTACAAGATGAAGAAGAAGAAAATGGTAGGTCTAACGAAGGCATACGATACGGTAGGTACCTATTAATAGACTATGGGAAGTACCAGAAAAAAACAGTAGAAATGTATCTATTATATAGGGGTTAAAATAACTATATAGAAATTCGACATCTAAAATTAAAATTGGAAATAGAATGTCAAAAGGTTTCCTGGTCACCAGTGGACTAAGGCAAGGATGCTGTGTATCTCCAGTATTCGTCAATATTTGCATTGATGAAGCGCCGAGACAGTGGATGAAGTGAAAGGGAATGGGACTACCGATAGGAGATACGATGCTCTACAGGCTAAACTATGCAGATGACCAAATTGTAATTGTACAGGACAAGAAATATCTTGAAAAATATATATGGCAAAGAAACTATGTACTGGAGGAATAGGTATAGACAATTGAGACTGCAGTAATACCAAAAAAACATAATATCTATGTGAAAAAAGAGAAGGAACGGTGAACTGGAATCTGGAACAGGAGACAATCGCAAGATGCAATGAATATGTATATCTGGGAATGAAACTAACGCGTACCTACAGGACGAAATGAAGATAATATTAAAGAAATGATAGTAAAGGGAAGATAGGTGATAGGAGCCCAAAATTCGGTATTGTGGCAAAGAAATATAAGAACAGAAAATAAAAATCGAAATTATAACACAATCTTAAAACCAGTATGAACCTGTGGAGCAGAAGGCTGGCTGTCTAAGGACTTCTGGAAGTCAAAATATGCAATAGGAAAAAAGTTATGTGACTTTATAGACGAGTGGCACTCCCCAAAAAACGCTTATTTCTCGAAATACTGACCACGGTGTAGTGAATGGCTAATTTTGCTCACACTTTATGTTTTTGATGCTGCTGAAAACGAAAATGAGGTTTATTTTGATTTTTAGATGGGGAAACATTCGCAATTTTACCCTAAAAATAAAAAAATTAAATCATGTTTTTCTTAAAATTAAGAGTTACACCATTTTTTTCTATAAAACAGTTTGTTCTTTTTACTCTATATTTTAACATAAACTTGATTAAAAAGCTATATATCAAATTTTGTCACTAAACTTTTGCGATTAAACTTTAAAATTCAGGAATCTGCACCTTTTACTTTAAACAATTCGTTACTTTTATTATAATAAGACAGAAAGGTTGAAACAGGTCCCATTCTCTTCAGAAAGGTAAGAAATATATACCTACTATAAACATTTCAGAAAAAAATATTAAAATGGAACAAAGTTGTAGCGAGTTAAACTCAAAAAAACGTGATTTCATTTTTTTTTATTTTTAGGGTAAAATTGCGATTTTGACAATGTTCCCCCAAATAAAATTCAAAATAACCTATATAGTTTTCAGCACCATCAAAAACATAAAACATAAAGTATGATCAAAATGAGCCATTCACCACACCGTGGTCAGTATCTCGAGAAATAAGCGGTTTTGGGGTGTGCCGCTCGTCTATGAAGTCACCTAACTTTTTTCATATCGCATAATTTTAACTTAAAATTTTCCAGAAAAATTCTTCATGAATTATGTTTTATTGTTGTGTTAGTTAAAATTATAAACTAAAAAGTTTGTCACTCCACTTTTTTAAGTAAACATGAAACTAATGGAATCTGACGACAAAATGTTTAAAAATTAACATATTTGAATCGTATGGTCTCTCAATGCACGGTAATTCTCCTACAAGGATTACAAAAACTACATCTACCATAATCAATTATATTGTCTCCGATTTCTCATCCCTTGATGTCTGCTCTACAGTTATTAATGCGGGACTATCTGATCATGAAGCAGTGTATACGAAGTTTAAAAATCGTCATCAAACCCTCCTGAAAAACCTGTCGTTTAGGTAGGATTTTTCCGCCCAGAATTTTTGTAAATTACAAAATTTATGCTTACCTTCTGAGTGGCACTTTCCTTCTACAGAGGTGGACTATAATTTCAGTGTTTTACTAGATAAGCTTCTCCGCATCTTTAATAAGACATTTCCTTTAATTCCTATTAAGCCAAAACATCGGAAATCTTGGGTTACGAAAGGTATCCGCATATCAGCCAAGAATATATGCGTTGATTACTATACATCAAGAAATTGACTACCAATGTTTCTGTCACTAAATATATCACGAAGAATATGACAACATATTTAAAACTTGTCAAATCAGCTAAAAAAAGTCTATTATCGAAATCGTCTGGGAATCTCTAAAAGTGTTCCAAAAGAAACTTGGTCTGTAATAACCGATCTTTGAAATAAAACTCACACAGCTCAATCATTTTCCCTTCCAAATCCTGAAAGTCTAAACGATTCCTTCGTAAATGTGAGTAAAAATATAACATCAACTATTTTGCCGCAACAAGATCCCATTTCCTATCTCCCTAATTCAAGAAAGGTCTGGAATTCATTCTTTTTAAGACCAGTCGATAACTCTGAACTGATCCAAACAATCAATAGTATCAAAAGCTAATAATCCTGTAGTACTGATGGACTATCTATAAAAATTTTCTCTAATCTCACAGAAAATGTGTTGGAAATCCTCGTCTCACTAATTAATGATTCCTTCCAAAAAGGTAAATTTCCAAAGTGCTTAAAGACAGCCATTATTATTCCTTTTCATAAGGGTGGTGAAAAATCTAATGCCTGCAACAATAATATAGAGAAAACATAACCTTTCAAATGTCTCATTTTTGTATCTAGGGATATGTTGTGGATTTTGAAGATCTTTGGATCTTCAATATCTGTGAAAGATTTTGTTGGACAAATCTCATTGTTATCTAAATTCTTCAAAGATGACACAGTAAAATTTGCAAAAGGAAATATTTATAGCGACCAAAGATACAGCGAGATAAAGCTGAAAAGTCATCAAAATTGATTTTTCGCATTTTTGCATAAAATTTGATTTTTGAACATGTTCCACCAATTTGAAATAAAAATAAACTTCATATTCGGATTCAGCGACCTCGAAAACATAAAGATTGACCAAAATTGGTCATTCACATTAAAGTTGATTTTCGTGGTCGGTATACCGTAATTTGGGGGTTGCTGCCGCTAAATCATAAAATATACTTTCCTGAAAATATATTTTTTCTACGAGCGTGCAAAAATTTCTACTTTCGCCCACGCGTTTTAGTTTAGAAAGATTTACTTTTACGCACACGTGTTACTTTTCCGCACGCGTTTTACTTTTCCGCACGCGTTTTACTTTTCCGCACGCGTCTTAATTTAGATAATGTTCATATGGCCTTAAAGTAATTATAATACATTCAATAAACTAATATTTAGATGTTATTTACTAATTTATTTCAAATATGTATATCTTATTTCTTATTGTATTCACATTTTAATGAAATTAACGCGAGAATTCGATGAAATAAAATAATTTTGACATAATATTCGAAAGTCAAATCAGTAGACAATAACAGTGGTTTTGAACCGTCGTCATGGAAACCAAGATCGTCGTCATGCTAACCAGTTATGCTGAAAGTTTGGTTTTGACAACCTTGTCAAAGAATTAATTTGTGTATGTATTTTCATATTAATTAAATTAATTGATTAAGATTGGTCATTTTTTAAAGACTCGTAGAAAAAAAAATGTTCCTAACGCTTGAAGAAAGTCTCTTTTCCGCACTCGACTGCTTGCCGAACTCCCGCTTCGCGTCGTTCGTAAAAGTATGACTTTCTGCACTTGTTAGGAAAATAACTATTGTTTTCACTTAAACTTTGATATAAAATTTGTTCCAACCTGTACGGAATTACAGTTTGATGTACCTACGTGTATTATATTTTATTTGATTAGACTATTATTATATAATCGCCAAACAATTTAGAACAGCAAAGGGACCGTTCAAGTATTACGTAACGCAGGTTGGGGGAGGGGGGTCAAAAAATCTTCAAAAATTGCGTTACGCAATAGTTAAACTCCCATAAGAGTGCGTTACGTTAAAAATCTTCAAAAATCGCGTTACGTAATACTTGAACGCTCCCAAACAAGAATAATTTAACTTTTTTAATTATTTTTTATTTTAAAAATTATGAATAAATTTATAATAGGACTATCCCTCTAAAATAATAAAGCTTGCTCTTTACATCACATGGACGTAATTACGGGCTTGTAGTCCATTAAACGTTTGGCGGCACTCTAGCCGCGACCCTTTTTAATGGAACTCCCGCAAATGCAAAATGTGCATGGCCACTTATGTTAATTGCATCGCTAATACAAGTGAAAACCGGAAGCCCGTTCTACAAAACAAGCCTTAAAATATTCAAGAACGCATCGCAAAACAGTTCAAAAACAGAACTTCTATTCCTAAGAATCGAACATCATTTATCAAAAATGTCGTGTGGTCCGGTGACTCCCACCATATTGAATATCGGGCACAACTGACATTTACAAATGAATAATAATTGTGTTCTTTTACTTTCAACAATGCTCTGATGCGGCTCTATGCATCCAGTAGGCCCTAGTATTCAACGAGAGGTCCATTCGTCGTTTGTTACCGACTTACATGACTTCGATGTATCAGTTCAGGATATGGAAAGTTGGATGAATCCTTTTTCGTAGAATTTGACGTGACTTCGATTCGAATCTTGCACGAAATGTGTGTAAAGTGTAATAAATGGATTTTCCATAATAGAAAGTAACTATATGACATATAATGTGATAAAAAAATGAATATGAGCGCGAACTAGTAAACTATAGCGCCACTACCTATAGGTATGTTGGAACAATCACTTATTTTGCGAATAAAATGATGTATGATATTATTTTTAAAGTTTAAGTACCTAGTTAGTATTTTATGTTGAAATGATGCTAACTTGCGCTTTTACCCTGGAGGTGGATGCAACCCCTTCTCGGGGGTGAAAATTAGTTTATTAAAAATAATAATATATATCGATAAAGGGACAAATTCTCAGCAAAATCTGTTATATAAAGTTATTAATATAAACCAATACTTTTTGAGTTATTACAGATCTCAAGATTTTGTTTCGTAAAAAATGCATGTTTTAAAGCTGTTTTTCACGTATATGTCAAAAAATATAAGCTTTGACCAAAAAGTTGATATTACCAAAATCGAAGATAATAAAAAACTGAATATACTCCCACTTAAAAAACTAAACTAATGTTAATTAAAAGTGAGTCATGGGTAATTGAATGTAGAGTTTTTTTTTCCAACAGTGCTCAAATCTAAGTATTCAAGCTTAAATAACGGGAAACCGATGCATTTTATAAAATATACCTACTATATACTTGTCAAAGTAGGTACTTCAAAATACCTATCAAATGAGCTCCAGCAGAAGTTAATGGCATCAAAATTAAGCAAGTTATGATGAAAATAAAAGAACCCTTTCGATTTTTTTAGGAAAAAGTGAAAAATAAACATACTCCATTTCCACAAAAATTAAAATTTATAGTAATCCTTAAAAGTATTTTATTATATTAGGATAATTAATAATTTCAACAACTTTGACCGGTTTATAATGCGTATTTTTTAAAAAAGATCTAATTTAAAAAAATCTGAATTTTTAAAATTATCGTAATTTTCATTTTCTTTCGATAATAACTCCAAAAATGCTCAATATACGTAAAAAATAATATATAACCAAATATTATTTTCTTCTGTATCAATTAGTTTACCGTTTTGACTGTTTCTCTAGGGTAAAAAATAACCGAGATAGAAACGTTTAAATCTTAAATTTGGCTGCGAGGACCATGTAACCGGAGCAATTCGACCTTTTGTTTAAAATAAAATAAGGTGTTTAGAAAAATATATTTAACGTGGTTTAATAGTCCTTGGATTAACTTTCAAATGGTTGTTAGCTAAACCTGATATCGTAAAAATTAACGGAATTATTAAAAAAAAAACAACATTTTTTGGAAAAATTTTTAAAACATAAATTTTGAAAAATTTTTGGAGCATAAATATTAATGGTATCAACTTGTTCGGGGGCTCATTTGATAGATATTTTTAAGTACTTTGACAAATATTTAATGAGTTTATGTTATAGAATGCACCATTTCTCGTTATTTAAGCTCGAGTACTTAAATTTTTGTACTCGCCAAAAAAAAATACATTCAATTACCTATAACTCACTTTTAGTTAACATTAAAAAGTTTTTATAGTAAGGGGTTTATTTAAATTTTTATTAGCTTCAATTTTAGTAATAATAACTTTTTTAAAACTTACAGTTTTTAAAATATTAATGAAAAATCGGTTAAGAACATGTATCTTTCTCACAAAAAATTAAAATAATATATTTGATGTTTAACAACTCAAAAAGTTTTGATTTATTTTAATAACTTTGTATAACAAATTTTGCTGAATTTGTACCTCTATTGATTTATGGGGTTATTTTTAATTAAATAATTTTCACCCCCGAGAAGGGGTGGAATACACCCCCAGGGTAAAAGCGCAAGTTAGCACTTTTCATGCAAATCGATGGAGGTTCAACGAAATCGGAGGTAATACCTCATATCCACCTTCAGTGACTGCACTACACATTGGTGGTAGAGGAAGACCACAAAAACGATGGCTAGACGACATAGTCGTACATAAACTGTCGAACTCATGTGAGGCCTTTGTCCAGGAGTGGATGCAAACAGATGCAAATTGACTTAGATGGGCAGGGCATGTAATACACCGTAACGACAATCACTTTATAAACAATGTGTTTTGTGAAAGGCTATATGGGAGAAGGTATGTAGGACGACCTAGAAAAAGGTGGAAAGATGCAGTCAGAGAAAATCTGGAGAAAGTGGGAGTGAGACAATGGGAAGTAGTGGTACAGGATCGACACACATGGAAGGCAATAGTAAATGCGGCAAAGACTCACGAAGAGTTGTAACGCCGTTGATGATTATCATGATGGATGCAAACATGCTCAAGACGAAGACCATTTTTAATTACAGTCGAACCCGCTTGTTAGAGTACCGGTTATAGGAATATCCCGGTTTATGGAATATAAATTCGAGGTCCCGAAACGTTTCCATGTACCCTTTAATAAATTTATCCGTTTATTGGAATATGGTTTAGTAATCTAATACCGCTTTTTAGAATAATTTTTTCAGGTCAACAAATAAATTTTTACGTACAATTTCCGAAAAATTTTAAATTTGCATGATATAATGGTTTGTCGGTAAGAGCTTCGAAAGCCTACTGTTTTGAATATTATTACGATTTGCCAGGTACCTAATAAACACTGTATTACTGTGCTATGAGTAAACGCTCCTTTCCCACAGAAAATTCAATCGTATGCCGACAAGGTCATAATTTTCATTTGTCTACAAATTTCTATAGTTACATTGCCCACACACTTGGATGTTTTTAGAAACAACATTTTTCTATAAGACTATTTGTTACCAATAGTTGATCGTTTGTTCGGAAGTCTTTTCTAAAACCCAATTCCAGTCAAGTTTTTATTGACATAAAAAGACCTAAAACCATATTTATGCATATACATATTGACATAAGTATGTACTATTATAACGTATGGCAGGACATGTTGGTAAAGGGGATTAATATTGATATGACTCAAGATAGAATTGTATGGAGAAATGCAATTAGGGAAAGCGACCCCGCATAGGGATAAGGCAAAGAGAATGATGATGATGTACTATTATAACGTATATTCAGTAGACTTATTTCAGCTAGCCACCAATGATCGGTTATTAGAATATCCCGCTTATAAGAATATTTTTGCTTGGTACGAAGGCATTCTACATAATAAGCTGGTTCGACTGTAATTGCTTGAAAATCGAGAACTGCTGACTAAACATTGGAACATTTTCTGCTTTTCCTCACGTTTCTTAAGTTTTATCAGCCTGAGGCAAAGAAGGCTCTGTAATCAAACATACAAGTAGGAGTGCTTTGTCAACAATAATTGTCATGCGCCATGTGAGTAGGAATAATTATTAACAAACGGCAGTTTTATTACGAGTAAAATACAATAATGCCACGTGGAAAATCTACTGATCCAAAAGTGCGAGAAATTATTATTCATCGGTACCATAAAGGGAAAACAGTGCGGGACATTTCCAGTAAATTGACTGTAGCGATTACTATTGTGTTTATCCCTAAAGCAGGCCGCGCACTGAATCGGCATAGAGCGATCGGCTCGGCTAAGAGCAATTGCCAGATTTTGCTATACATGGAAATAAATGAGCCACCGCGCACCGCCTAAGAACGTTCGACTGTCGAAAGTTCTTAGGCGGTGCGCGATGGCTTATTTATTTCCATGTATAGCAAAATCTGCGGATTATTCTTAGCCGAGCCGATCGCTCTATGCCGATTCAGTGCGTGGTCTGCTTTAACCACTGACATGCGATATGCCATACCTCACCGAAAATATATTTTGTTTTATAAAAGTTCTTTCTACTTATTTTATAAAAGATTCTTTCAAACACCACCTGTGTACCTTCAAATTGTGCAATTGTACCTCTTCCCAACTGCTGCAGTTTTAGTATGGTTTAATCTTTCAGCTACGTTGACGTAAGGTTTTCTGGCGGTATCACGTACCGCATGTAAGTGTTTACGCTTCTATAGTTACAAGCATTCCATTCAGTATTCTTTCAATAAGTATTAGAATGGCAGCAAGTTCATCCAGTTGTTCTACTTTCAAATACTTTCAAATAAAGTGGAACCCCGATAAGTCGGCCCCCGATAACCCGGAACTCCGGCTAACCCGGACCGATTTTTATCAGACAAACATTTCAACAATAAAAATGTATTGCTGTTACAAAATCTCGTGAACCTAATTCATTCATTTGGTGACGTCATTATACGAACGAAACGATTGAATCCGACATTACTGAAAATATCAGGGTGCAGATGGGACCCTGTCGCACAATTCGCAGCAAATAAAATAGTCGTATGTTTTTGGCTTCATTTTATTTCGGTTATACATACGCATTTTCAAGGTTCACGAGGTTTTGTACCAACTCTATGTAATATAATATTTGAGAGATAATGGGTATTTGTGTAATTTGAACTACATATACCATAGTAAAAATGACTCGTGGCACACCACATTCATTGTCGTGTTATCGAAAACAACAGGCACCTGTATTATCCTTTATTTATTTGAAACTGTCTTAGCATTGTTTAGAAAAGACTATTAAAATTCTTTTTTTAACAATGGTCTTAGTCATCACTGTTATTAAATAACATAACATCAGAGACGGTATTGTGTGTAGTAAAGTCGTATTGTTCGCTTCCGTTCTGTAATCGTTCGTAAATCTATTCAGATTTTGTGTGCGTGTTTTTGTCTATAAGGGCAACAAAACGTAAAAATGTTGTAGTGACAATGGAAAAGAAACTAGAAGCATTAAGTAGAATTGATAAAGGTGAATTTTGCAGCATTATATGGTGTCGGTACATCTACAGTATCGGATTGGAAGAAAAATAGAACTAAAATCGAAGAATTTTTTTTTTCAAAATGATAACAAAAGACAGTTTGGACAATCGGTGCAAAGCTAATAAAGCTAAGAATGAGACTCTTGACGACGCTTTGTATGTGTGGTTTTATGTGGAATGCGAACGTGGTTTACCAGTGTCTGTGTGACAATTATAACGGAGTTTATCTGTAAGCATACCATATTTTATTAATTTTTACCATTTTCTCCGGCTAACCCGGATTTTCGATAACCCGGATCGGCCGCGGTCCCGATTAATCCGAGTTAACGGGGTTCCACTGTACTTTCAATATTGTTTTACTATTTTTTAGTTAACAATACTCGTTTTTTATAATTCAGTTTGTAAAGTTTCTTAAGAACCTCCACAATTTTTTTAATATTATGCATAGGTTCATAATTTTCTTGAAAAAATAAAGTTTACTTTATTTGGAGCAGTATTTTATTTTATAGCAGTATGGGGAACCATTCCATAGTTGACGTAAAAAACAAAATTTGTTTTTAATACGATAATAAGACAAACTCATATTAATAGTAAATAGCCCGATCAGGGAACACAACATTTTACGAAAACCTCCAAAAAAATAAAGGAAGGATAAAAATTTGGATATAGGTAGTTGTAGTTGTCTATTACTATATAAGAAAATGTTTACAATTCTACATCCCCTCCATTTTACAAAAATTGGGAAATACGGGGTGAAAAATATTTTCTCGTGAGTGAAAAAATATACGTTCAAAATATGCCCGGAATTGGATAAAATGACTAATTCTAAGCAACTTTTGTTCTCTAGAGTTTTTTCACTAAGTCAATACTTTTCGAGTTATTTGCGAGTAAATATGTTCATTTTTAACAAAAAAAAAAAACAAGTTTATGGACGATTTTTCTCAGATAACTCAAAAAGTAAGTACTCTAGCGAAAAAACTATTCTTAGTAAAAATATAGCTTATAAAAAATTTAAAAAAACGATGCACGCGTGAGGTCTGCAGACCCAGTATAAGCAGAGTTGTAGCTAATGAAAAGTAGGTTCTTCTTCGTCAAATTCCAAATCGAATATTTCAATGTGAAATAACCAAAAAACAGAGCACTTTTCGGGGAAAATTTATTACAAATTTTCAAAGTGTAAAAGGTTTATGTTTGTTTTTAAAAAAAATTTCTAACATTAAAAGAAGTGAGTTACGCTCAAAATATTGTTGGTCCCTTTTATTTTTTGGTATAAAAATCGCGAAAATCACACCCTAATTAGCTTCTCAAATAAAATTAATCGTAACCGCTTTATAAGTTACTTTACTTATACAGAGAGAGTCTGTAAAGTGGAATAAATTCAATATCTCAAATACTAATGGTTTTTTTGGAAAATGCTCAGACCCGTCGATTAGTATTTCAAATTGTCCTTTTTGACATTCAATAAAAATGTATACAGGGTGTCCCAATTTAGAGATATGACGTCATCGTCGATTTTCTTAAATGGCAACACTGTCATTTTGATAGCTAATTTGATAGGGTTTGTAAAGTTATACATAACTGCAAAATATCAAATTTTTATTCTCTACCATTTACAAGATAATAGAAAATAACAAAGTTATATCTGTAATTTGGAATATATTCAATAATTAAAATACTAACTGTTTTTTTGAAAAATGCTCAGACCCGTCGATTAGTATATCAAATTGTCATTTTTGATATATAATAATAATGTATACAGGGTGTCCCAATTTAGAGATATGACGTCATCGTTGATTTTCTTAAATGGCAACACTATCATTTTGATAGCTATTTTGATAGCGTGTGTAAAGTTATACACATCTGAAAAATTTCAAAATTTTATTCCCTACCATTTACAAGATAATAAAAAATAACAAAGTTATGAAGAACAAGAAGTAATCAAATAATAATTGAATTTATTTATTTCAATTAAGCAAATGCTCATAACGTTGCCCATTGACAATTTGACAATAATTGAGGGCAACATTATGAGTTTTTGCTTAATTTATTGAAATAATTAAATTCAATTATTAGTTGATTACTTCTTTTTCATAACTTTGTTATTTTTTATTATCATCTAAATGGTAGAGAATACAAATTTGAAATTTTGCAGTTGTGTATAACTTTACACACCCTATCAAAATAGCTATCAAAATGACAGTGTTGCCATTTAAGAAAATCAACGATGACGTCATATCTCTAAATTGGGACACCCTGTATACATTATTATTATATGTCAAAAAGGACAATTTGATATACTAATCGACGGGTCTGAGCATTTTTCAAAAAAACAGTTAGTATTTTAATTATTGAATATATTCCAAATTACAGATATAACTTTGTTATTTTCTATTATCTTGTAAATGGTAGAGAATAAAAATTTGATATTTTGCAGTTATGTATAACTTTACTTCTTCTTCTTCTTGTGCCACTCCTATCGGAGATTGGAAATCATCAAGGCTACCCTGATTTTGTTTACAGCTGACCTAAAAAGTTCATTAGTGGTGCAGCCAAACCACTCTCTCAAATTCCGCATCCACGACATTCTTCTACGGCCTGGATTCCGTTTTCCTTCTATTTTTCCTTGCATTATATTTTGAAGTAATGCGTATTTATGACCTCTCATCAGGTGACCCAAATACTCGAGTTTTCTTCGTTTTATCGTTAATAAAATTTCTGGGTCTCTTCCTATCCTTCGTATTACTTTCGTATAACTTTACAAACCCTATCAAATTAGCTATCAAAATGACAGTGTTGCCGTTTAAGAAAATCGACGATGACGTCATATCTCTAAATTGGGACACCCTGTATACATTATTATTGAATGTCAAAAAGGACAATTTGAAATACTAATCGACGGGTCTGAGCATTTTCCAAAAAAACAATTAGTATTTGAGATATTGAATTTATTCCACTTTACAGACTCTCTCTGTATATTGTTTATATTATCTATAAGTTTCATTGGTTCAAAGTGCTCAGTTTTGAAAAAAATTGGGTTTAAAATAAAACATTTTTTTTTAATTTAAAAAAAATGGAATTGTTCATGGAATTAACTTAAAAATTATTAGTAATACCAAAAATCTTAAAGAGTAATAAAATGTACGTTTTGCTTTTCTGATTATTTTTCCTTTTTTGTTTTCTTGTTATATTAAAATTGATTATGCTATGGCTGTTTAAAATTTGCCTTAACTCGTGATTAGTTACTCGTTCAAGCCATTTTAAATGCAGCTTTTTCAAAAATAAGCACTTTGAACCGATACAACTTACAGATCAAATAAATAATACATAAGCAAAGTAACTTGTCAAGTGGTAATGATAAAATTTATTTGTGATGCTAATTAGGTGGTGATTTTCGCGATTTTTTTACCAAAAAATAAAAGTGACCAACAATATTTTGAGCGTAACTTACTTACTTTTAATGTTACAAGCTTTTTTAAAATACAAAAATAATCCTTTTTTTAAACACTTTAAAAAAGTTGAAATGAATTTCTCCGAAAAGTGCTCCGTTTTTGGGTTATTTCACATTGAAATATTCGATTTGGAATTTTATGAAGAAGAACCTACTTTTCATTAGATACAACTCTGCTTCTACTGGGTCTACATACCTCAAGCATACACCATTTTTTCAGTTTTTTATAAGCTATATTTTTGCTAAGAATATTTTTTTCGCTAAAATTTTTGAGTTATCTCCGAAAAAACGTTCAAAAACGTATTTTTTTTCTGTTAAAAATGAACATATTCACTCGCAAATAACTCGAAAAGTATTGACTTAGTAAAAAAACTCTATAGAACAGAAGTTGCTTAGAATTAGTATTTTTATCCAATTCCGGACTTATTTTGAATGTATATTTTTTATCCCCGAGAAGGAGGTTTTCTTCTTCATTCATTTTTAAAAAACTTTTTGTACAGGGTGTTGGGTCGAAGCATTTCTCATGTATTTTTAAATCCTAGATTTTTTTAATTATAAATACATTAATTGATTGGGCAACTTAAAGAATATTCGGGTGCAAAACAAAAAATAAATATACAGTGTGGTTAAACAGTTGCAAGTCGTATTTTATTTTTACACATAATTTCCGAATTCAAATTCAATTTTTTACCAGAAAAAACATTTTGCCGAAAATTCAAAGTATACCACTAAATTTGTTTTTTATTCTCCTTTTAAGTGCAGAATCCATGTTTAAAAAAATTACAGGGTGTTTAAAATATATATAAAATAAACAAATATAAAATAAATATACAGGGTGGTTAAAAAGTTTTAAACCAAATAAGAAAATGACAAAATAAATAAAATACCCAGTAACTTTGTTATTGATGAAGCAGGACCCATTAAGTATGGTATTTTTGAGACCATCTAAGTGTCCCCTTTCTACAGTTAACGTTTTTTACTTTCCCAATTAAACACCCTGTATAATACTTGTTATTTGTATTACATGGTGTGCATACACTAGGCACTAGGCTATTTAATTGAGTGTTATTTTTATAACCAATTAGCCTAGTTATTACTTTAACTACTAAATATTCATGAATTAAGGATTTTTTGTATTCGGCAAAGAGAAATCCGCTTATCTTTGGATTAAAGCTTGGGTAATACGAAATAAATGATAAACAATTGATCAATGTCATAATACTCTTACATGTAATTGAAACTCGGCTTCTTTAAAAATTGCACTCCATGCTGACATGAAAATGATACCAGCTTTAGTGCATTATCTCTCTATAAATCATCTTCGTACAATCTGTCTGCGTTTGAATGTTTTTCTAATAGCTGACGAAATGGGGATAGTCAGTAATATATGTATCTGCTGCTGATAAGGTTAAATCAAAACCAAATTGGGAAATACGTAATAGTAGAAAACAACAAAGTTGTGTAAAATGTAAAGGATAGTGTATATATTTTAGGTAGGTACATGTAGTGAGTGGCAAAATTATGGAATTATAGTTATTTATGTACCAAGTCAGTAAAGTTACTCTTTATCGAACGAGTTTGATATTATGAGCAGAGCAAGCGTTAGCGAGCGAGGCGAATAACAGACGAGTTCGATAAAGAGTCTTTACTGACGTGGTGCATACAAAATTTTATCGCCAATCATAAAAAACATTAACACTTACTTAATTACATCCTAATGAAAAAAGAGTGTGTGTACTTGTTACGCACGTAAGACGTTATACTTCTATTATTATAATTTCAACGAAATAAATATATTTTAAACAGTTTAATCGTATTTTTATTTAAATATTAAACCAATTTTAACACTTAAAATAAAATACCAACAATTAAAAATACCGTTAATAATTACGTTATTGTTTATGAAGAGTAGCGTTCCATAGAGCAGTTGCTTTTCCCTTGTAGAAAATCTAAATAAATATATTTGCTAACAAATTATCATTTATATATGTCACCGTCCTATATACATATAATCGAATTAACAAAAACACCATTTTATAATATATTTGCTTTAATACAAAACTTCAAAGATTTAAGAATTTTATTAATTTTAGACGAAATAAAAATTTCGTATGACAGGAATGTGTAGCCAGCTTTTCCATTTTGACTGTATCAGTCCATCGTCGATTTGATTTCTGTACGTTTTTCTTGGATATCTTCACGTCGAAGGAAGTCCATAGAGTAAAATAAATAATTTAAATAAAAAAGCGAAGTTGTGTTCTGTAATTAATTACTATTAAATTATTTTGCTTCGCCAATAAAAATATCAAATGTAAGGCTTATTATATCCTATTCGTTTAATATTTTCCGAATATTTTAATTCCTTCCCCCAATTCCGGTACGATCGATACGACATATTGTCCAGGAATAATAATATCGGCTTGCATTTAGCGTTCAATTTTCAATTTCAAAGAGATTACAGCCCTATTTGAATAAGTTTTTTACCCGGAGCAGAATATCAATAACGGGAACCGGCGAGAGCTCGATGCGAAATTGCATTGTGATTCCATCGAAAATAAGTTTTATGAAAATTTTCATCAATATGAGCGGTTAGCGCTCCGATTTTAGAGAAAATTTTCTATTTTTCCGCATATTTTAGAATATTTTCATGGAGGAATATACAAACTGGCGCTAATGGCAGTAAGTCATATATGATAATACGTTGAAAATCATTAATGTGTGATGGAAAAATATTAGTAGTAGGTTTAAAATTACTTTAAAAAATTTAAAAAGAATTTTAATGGATAAAGGGAAACGATTTTTTGAGCAATATATTTAGAACGCCGCATGAGAGTTATGTCTAAGCCTCTATGTCCTTGCCTCTAAACGTGGGGACATATTGGCATATGTCTCCATGTTTCTTCTAAATCTCTTATTGAAAAGTCAACGTATAAGCAGCTAATCTCCTATTATAAGAATATTATTAAATAAGAAGAAGAAATGCCATGAATAGGAAATACCATAGTAGAGGAGTAGTTTAATGATCAAAACACTCTTTAGCGATTTCTGCAGGGCCCCCGCTACCATATGTGCAAAGTGTGCAATGCACACGGGCGCCATCCTTTAGGGGCGCCAAAACCGGGGTCAAAAATTGCAAAAAAAAACAAACAAAAAGACAAAAATTAATTTTATAATAAAAGTTGAGAAATTAAATAGGATTAAGGATAAACACACACGAAATTTTATTATCTAGTTCTAGTATATCAACTAGTTACTGCTGATTCCCATTTGCGAAATCAGAAGTCAGGCATTTTAATTTATTTTGTTATGATTTTATTCTGCTTGTTTCATTTTAATATTTTTATTTTAGCATTTTAGCCTACAAATAATAGTCCAATGACTCACGGTTTTTGCTGTGAATTTTAAATAACCGCTATACGGAGAGGGAAATGGGAAAATTCCACCCTAACAAGGTCCAAACTTAAAAAAAATTATTGAAACAAAAAAATATGTTATCCGACATGAAAATTAAACCACAGACAGACAAATTCAACCCAATAAACACGGTAGTTAGAAAAATTAAGGGAACTTAATGCATTGAGTATTAAGTTATTATTTATGTCTTTTAGTAGTTTCAGTTTACATCTTCTTTATATCTTTCGATTGTTAAACCACAGACAGACAAATTCAACCCAATAAACACGCTACTTATCAAAATTAAGGGAACTTAATGTATTAAGTTATTATTTATGTCTTTTAGTAGTTTGAGTTTACATCTTTTTTATGTCTTTCGATTGGTGTTTAATTGATTGGTGTAATCGATTGGTGTAAGGAAAATTTCCCCGCCCAAGGCAAAAGTCTAGATCCGCCACTGATTCTCGTGGGTGAAAAAACATACGTTCAAAATAAGTCCGGAATTGGATAAATTGACTAATTATAAGCAACTTTTGTTCTACAGACATTTTCACTAATTCAATACTTTTCGAGTTATTAATCTTGATCTTAATCTTAATCTTAAATAAATTCCTTTTTTTTCCAAATAACTTAAAAATTATTAGTGATACCAAAAATCTGAATTAGTAAAAAATTTCAAACAGTAAAAAGTAAGGTTTTGCTTTTCTGAATATTTTGTATTTTTTGTTTTGCTGTAAGACAAAAATTGGTTATGGCTGTTTAAAATTTGCATACCCTCGTAATTAGTGACTAGTTCAAGCCCTTTTAATTGCAGCCTTTTCAAAAATTATCACTTTAAATCAATGAAACTTCAGATCATATAAACAATACATAAGTAAAATAGCTTGTGGCGAAGCTGTAACGACTAATTTCATTTGGATGCTAATTAGGGGGTAATTTTCACGATTTTTTTACCAAAAAAAGGGACCAACATTATTTTGAGCGTAACTTACTTACATTTGATATTAAAAAAAACCAAAAAATAATAATTTGACGAATAAGAACCACCTTTTCATTAGCTTCAACTAACTCTGCTTCTACTGGGTCTGCAGACTTCATTAATATACAGTCGGAAAATGAGAGAATACCCATGAATGATCAAATCAATGATTTATTTTGTATTTGCTGTCTTTTTATTTAACTAACAAACGTTTGTTATAGAAAAAGACAGCAGATACAAAATAAGTGATTGATGTGATCGTTCATGGGTATTCTTTCATTTTTCCGACTGTAGGTAAACCATTTTTGTATTACTTTATACTTACTAGCGAATAACTAGAAAAATATTGAAAAGTATTATTGACTTAGTGAAAAAACTTTATAAGTAGAAAAAGAGTGAAAAGTTGTTCAAAATTAGTCATTTTATCCAATTCCGGATTTTTTGAACGTATCTTTTTTCACCCCCGAGAAGGGGTGAATAAAATCATAAAAATATCACTTTTTTCCTTGACACATTAGCTAAGCTATGTGTATGCCAAATTTCATGTCAATCCAACTGGTCCTTAAAAATTCGGAGGTTTTACAATATTTTACCTTGAGTGAATGGACTATAAATATGATTTCGAAAGTTTAGTTTTTTGGTTTATTTCAAGCACCTACCTACCTTTAAAAAATAAATAAAAAACATAACCCAAAATGCCTTAAGGGGCGCCAAAATCCTTTTTTGCACACAGGCGCCAGTAACCCTTACGGGAGCCCTGGATTTCTGTGTAATGTTTTGAACGTAGAAATTGACATTAAACAGATTACCATATACACTAAGCAACAAAATTAACGCACCACCTAAAAATGGGACATTTTTGATTTCTCGTGTATTACTTATAGCCCGATCAGGGAACACAAAATTTTACGAAAACCTCCAAAAAAATAAAGGAAGGATGAAAATTGGGAAATAGGTAGTTGAAATTGTCTATTATTATATGAGAAAAAGTTTACAATTCTACATCCCCTACATTTTACAAAAATTGGGAAATACGGGGTGAAAAGTATTTTCTCGTGAGTGAAAAAATATACCTTCAAAATAGGCCCGGAATTGGATAAAATGACTAATTCTAAGCAACTTTTGTTCTATAGCGTTTTTTTCACTAAGTCAATACTTTTCGAGTGATTTGCGAGTGAATATGTTCATTTAAAAAAAAACATGTTTATGGACGGTTTTTCGCAGATAACTCAAAAAGTAAGTACTCTATGGAAAAAAATATTCCTAGTAAAAATAGAGCTTATGAAAAATTGAAAATATTGGTGTACTTGTGAGGTCTGCAGACCTAGGATAAGCAGAGTTGAAGTTAATGAAAAGTAGGTTCTTATTCGTCAAATTTCCAAATCGAATATTTCAAAGTGAAATAACCAAAAAACAGAGCACTTTTCGGGGAAAATTCATCACAACTTTTTGAAAGTGTTTAAAAAAAGGTTTATTTTCGTTTTTTAAAAAAATTTCTAGCATTAAAAATAAGTGAGTTACGCTAAAAATATTGTTGGTCCCTTTTATTTTTTGGTACAAATATCGCGAAAATCACCCCCTAATTAGTTCCTAAATAAAATTAATCGTAACCGCTTTACAAGTTACTTTACTTATGTATTGTTTATATTATTATATAAGTTTCATTGGTTCAAAGTGCTCAGTTTTGAAAAAAATTGGGTTTAAAATAAAACTTTTTTTTTAATTTTGAAAAAAATGGAATTGTTCATGGAATTAACTTAAAAATTATTAGTAATACCAAAAATCTTAAAGAGTAATAAAATGTACGTTTTGCTTTTCTGAATATTTTTCTTTTTTTGTTTTCTTATTATACTAAAATTTATTATGCTATTGCTGTTCAAAATTTGCCTAAACTTGTGATTAGTTACTTGTTAAAGCCATTTTAACTACAGCTTTTTCAAAAATAAGCACTTTGAACCGATGAAACTTACATATCATATAAATAATACATAAACAAAGTAATTTGTAAAGTGGTAATGATAAAATTTATTTGTGATGCTAATTAGGGGGTTATTTTCACGATTTCTTTACCAAAAAATAAAAGGGACCAACAATATTTTGAGCGTAACTCACTTACTTTTAATGTTATAAGTTTTTTTAAAAAACAAAAATAATCCTTTTTTTTAAACACTTGTACTTGTACTTGTACTTTTTTAAACACCAAAAAGTTGTAATGAATTTCCCGAAAAGTGCTCCGTTATTGAGTTATTTTACATTGAAATATTCGATTTGTAATTTTATGAAGAAGAACCTACTTTTCATTAGATACAACTCTGCTTATCCTGGGTCTACAGACCTCAAGCATGCACCATTTTTTTTCAGTTTTTTATAAGCTATATTTTTGCTAAGAATATTTTTTTCGCTGAAATACTTACTTTTTGAGTTATCTCCGAAAAACCGTCCAAAAACATGTTTTTTTTTTCTGTTAAAAATGAACATACTCACTTGCAAATAACTCGAAAAGTATTGACTTAGGGAAAAAACTCTATTGAACAAAAGTTGCTTAGAATTAGTCATTTTATCCAATTCCGGACTTATTTTTAATGTACATTTTTCACCTTCGAAAGGGGGTATTCCCCTCTACTTTTTAAAAATGGAGGGGATGTAGAATTGTAAACTTTTTCTTATATAATAATAGACAATTTCAACTACCTATTCCCAAATTTTTATCCTTCCTTTATTTTTTTTTTGGGTCAGATTGTTCTTTGATCGGGCTATTAGTGTATTATTTAATCAGCTACGTCAAAATATGTATACTTATTTAAAAATTTAAATAAAACATTCTTCAATATTTACGTAACCCCCTCGATAAAATTATTTTCCCATTCTCGTTAACACTCAGCGATTTAAATTTAAGGAAGAAACTTTCATTGGGAATCAATCAATCACTAGAGAAGGAGAAGTACAAGAAATGGGCATATAAATAGAGGTGGGCATTGATACGTGAAGGGAAATTATAGGATTTTAAATTTAATTATTGTAAACAATTGTAGTATTCAACTTTCTAAAGACTACTATGGTTTGTTTTTAAACCAGGAGGAGTAAACTAAAAAGACAGATTCACTCCCAAGAAAGTCACTAGAAAAATCGCCAAATACATCTTTTTTGGTTGATCATATCGGCCTTCGACGGTAATACATACATTTTATATTTGATACGTCGCTAAAGAGTTCTAAAAGCAAGTGTTTGTATGTATATAAAAGTAGACTAAATATCTAAAAATTAAAGGAATAACGCAGAAAACACAAAAAATCGCTGATTTAATTTAACTAACCTATGAAATGCCAGTAGTGTCAAAATTTCATAAATGTCACTAGTGTCAAAATTTCATAACAGTGGAGTAAACTTGCCTGCGGTTGGACCAATTACAAACAACTATTACGGCGCGGTAAATTTGAATAACTGCTCTTGGTTTAAAAACAGACCATAGTAGAAGTTATTCAAAAATGTCAAGTGATTATTTTTTCCAAACTAAAATAAACGATAATAATATTTATAATATATTGTTATTCTTCTCTCTATTTTATATAGTTTCTTTCCATGATTTCTTCTGTTGTCTTCACACTGTAATTTTTGGGGTCCATCGCTTGTCATTCAGTCTAGCCACATGGACCGTCCAGTTCCACTTTATTAACTAGGCTATGCGCTCTTATGACAGCTTTGACGCCTGTCCTTATTTCCTCGATTCTAACCCTGTCTCTGAGAGCCAGTGTAAGTAACGACCGTTCCATTCTCCTTTGGGCCACTTACGAGTTTGGTTGCTCTCTTTAACTCATGATTGAAAGCTCACATTGGTCGAACGTCTTATTTTTCAAATTATTTGGCCTGATGCTCTTTAAAGATGTCTGATAGGGCTCTACAATGCGACTCATACTAAAGTGATTCTTCATTGCCGTTCAGCAGTTTGATTGTCCGTGGCAATTTGGATTTCATGACCGAAGTATGTACCCATGGTATGTACCTATATTTTCCGCTGGGTACTTTTGGATTTCCGCTGGGTACCGGATTTATCATGTATTGTGTCTTTCCAAAATTTATGTTCAAATCAACTGCGGCATCTTGCTCAGTAAGCTTAGTTGGAGACCGAATTATTCTTCTTTTTACTTTATCGTACTACATACGTAGTATGAGTATAATGGATAAAGTTATAGGATCGTGCAAAAAATTTTTTTTCAGATTTCACTTTTTTCGACGTTTTGAGTCCCCCTGAGTCTATAAAGCAAATAAAAAAAACATGTCGGAAGTATGTACGTACGTACGTATGTCGCCACCGCCCACCAAAAACTATTGGACCGATTTCGATGAAATTCGGTATGAGTAAGTTTAAGAGAATTTTGTCGAGAAACTAAGCTTTTGAAAAAAACCTCTCAAAGGGGGGCCGAAATAGGGGGGTTATTTGGGGCCCATTTTTGCAAATTTTGACCGAAACGAATGAAATTTAACTTAAAGTTAGCTCATCGATAGGTAAATAGAAATACGGAATTTGACATTTCCAAATCCAAAATGGTGGCCCTCATGGCCGATCGCCCACTCGAGACATTTCCCTACCAGTCTAAAAACTTGTTTAAGATAAATTTAATTTGAAAAAACATTTATATAGCCTAAAGATGGGGCTATAACAAGAATATTATGGTTTTTCAGAAAAAGTTATGAGTTGCCTATATTTAAGGGGTCAAAATTTGATATAATTTTGAACTAGATTTTATCAAAAATGGCACAAGGAATTTGTTTATTTTTTGATATACTTTTAATATCCTATCGTTAAATTGATTAACGTTAGTTAGATTTCTTAACTCCTCATAAGAGGGGAGTTATGAATTTTTTATAAAAAAATATTAAAGTGGCCGTAACTTCCTCTGTAATATAAACTAAAATTTTAAATTTGGAAGACATTTATAGTACTTTATTATCTATTAGCACAATAAATTTTAGCTACAATATGGCTTCCGGTTGAACCGAAAATGAAAAAAAAATCTTAATTTTTTAGATACGCCCTGTATATTTTTACATATTTTGAAAAAATATAAAATAACCTTTCCAAAAACATAAAACTGGTTGATGTAACTCAAAAACTCGAAAAGTTACAGAAAATAGAAATTTTGCTAGAATCTTGTGTGTGTCCTCTCTCACGCGATCATAGCAGAGCATTATTATAGGGCAGTCAATGAGGGTATTTGGCTTCGAATTCCATCCTACTACATCGATGTACTTGATATTTTCACAGTAAGTAGGGAATAGCTTAAGGAACAATATCTACCCTATATACTATGGCGCTTTTATCTTGGGGCAATTCCCACCCCTTCAAGGGGGTGGAAAATTTGTTGGTCAAAATAAGCATGGAAGTGGCTAGAGAACCTATTTTTAAGCAAAAACTGCTCTATACTTGTTTTTGAGAACTCAATACTTTTTGAGTTATGCGTAGTTGAAAATTGGCCATTTTCATTTAAAAATGACACGTTTTCGGACGGTTTTTTGTGAATACCTTAAAAACTATGCATCAAACTAAAAACACTATATAAAATTTTTTTAGATTATAAATAACAAAGAGATTCGTTCCTTCGTAAATTTTCTATTTATAATACAAAAAGAGATATGGTAGGTAAAAAGAGTTTGTTTTTTGGTGCATGTTCAAAGTGCTCATGCTTTTGTAGTGTTTGAAAAGGCCTTTAAAACGAGCAATGTCGGTTACAGTTAAACTAAGCGAGATATGGTGCAAAAAAAATATATTTCTAATGTATTTTAAGGAAAAATAAGAAGTACATACATTTAACCCCTCATCCACCAGAATTTAAATGCATTGTTTTTCTTTTGCAATACCTCTTAATATAGTGTTATTTCTACTTTCAAAAAGTTGGGCGGGTGAAAAAATAAGATCAAATTAGAGAGCGCATTTTAAATTTTTTTTTAAATTCTTCCTTTTGCTCCATGCAATTCGAAAATAAAAATGTTCTATCCCCGAGAAATTGTGGGAACCGCCCCCATGATAAAAGCGCCATAGTATATAGTATATAGGATAGACTTTGAATTAGGAGATTGGGCTACTCACAAAATTTCATTAAAATCCATGCAGTAAAATGCAAATATTGTAAACTATTAATTTCTCAGAAAAATGAACTAATTTGAAATGAAAGTATGACTAATATTCTATTGATTTATACAATAATCTATAGTGTGTCCCCGAACATTTTCTCATATGCAGGAATTAATAATGCGTAGACCCATAAAATATTTTCAAGTATACAAGGTGTTTCCAAAAAAAATCAAAATAACGAGTAATTTTGTTATATTTATAGAATGCCAGTATCTAGTACGATAACGATAATAGACCGGTACGATAAAGTTCTCGGGCGGCCCTGCCGTCCAGCGTTTTTTAAACCAAACCTTTTAATGTTATCTTTGGCGGAAAATATGGATGCAACGGACAGGATTGTTAAAATTTCCTTTCTTGTGGATTCTATTCATCTGGTACTAACTTAATAAATGGCTTAGCTAGTCAGACTAAATGCAATATAAATGAATATAATACATATTAAGCTAATAAACTATTTTTAATGGAAAATAAGCCACAATTTTACCAAAAAAAAAATGATTTTATTAACGTTTCGAAGCCCAAATCGGGTTTCGTTGTCAAAATACAAAATACTACTAAAATAAATAAAAATGTTGTTGCTAAGTAAAAAAAAATCTTTTAATAATTTATTTAATCTGACTCATTTATATTGGCGATTATTTTCCGAAAAACCAGATCGAGTCTAGACAATATATCTATTAGCACGGGATCCGAATATAGGTCGATCTGTACCCATCTGCTTTCTGGATGAAACATTGTTTTTATTAAATTTCATACAGAGACAAATATTTCTAGCATGGGTTGCCTATCAAAATCGTGTCATAGCTATCCTTAAGGGGGGGCGTAGGGTTGAAATAAATATTTCAAGCACATTTTTTTTGAAAGTATGGTAGAATTATTTTATTTTTAAATTAAATAGGTATATTTAGTACAACTCATAGATTGGCCAAGAAAAAATTCAAGGAAAAATATTAAAATAAGCCAACGGTGGCAAATTTTTGAGGTGACACCTCAAAATATAATGAATTTTGCATTGGACATTAGAACTCATGATTGGATCATAGTAAACAAAAAATTTAAAAAATACCTCGACAGCGTTACCTCAAGGAATGTCTAAAGAAAATATATACAAAATTCCAGGTAAGTCGGTCAAGTAGTTTTTGAGTTACAATGTCTACAGCCTTTGAAAAAAGCAAAAACGCGTTTAAAATATTGTCAACTTTTATTTTCAATTTCTTTTTGTCTGTCAAATAGTAGAGTGATGCACACCGGGATATGTTTTTGAATCGCGGAGTAATTTAAAAAAAGAAAATGAGAGCAGCGGTTGACCTTTTCTCACTACGCTCAAGCACGCTGGCGCTAACTTGCTGCAAAGCGAGTCGAAGGTAGGGAGGTACGGAGATGGTGTTGATATCCCTACCTTTGACTCGCTTCGCAGTAAGTTCGCGCCAGCGCGCTTGAGCGTAGTGAACAACGGTCAACAGCTGTTCTCATTTTATTTTGTAAGTTACTCCGCGATTCAAAAATATATTCCGGTGTGCATCATTTTACGATTGGACAGACAAAAAAATTAAAAATAAAAGTTGACAATACTTTAAACGCGTTTTCCTTAAAACTGCTTTTTTCAAAGGCTCTAGACATTGTAACTCAAAAACTACTTGACTGACTCACCTGGAATTTTGTATATATTTTATTTAGGCATTACTTGAGGTAACGCTGTCGAGATATTTTTGTTTTATGCTTATTTTTTGCTTAACAATAATAAATATGTTGATTTTCATCTTTTTTGCAAAAAAATTCGTTGCTTTGACTTCTGAGTGATATCAAAAAGTCAAAAGTCGATAAAACTAAAAAAACTGGACTGCGTTAGCTCGAAAGCCTCATACGTTAATAAAATCTTTTTGAATTTTATGTTTACTATGATCCAATGATGAGTTCTGATGTCCACCGCAAAATTCATTGTATTTTGAGGTGTCACCTCAAAAATTTGCCACCGTTGGCTCATTTTTCAACATTTTTCCTTGAATTTTGTCTTGAACATTTAATAAATTGTACTGAATATGCCTATTTGATTTAAAAATAAATTAATTCTACCATACTTTCAAAACAAATGGGCTTGAAATATTGATTTCAACCCATACGGCCCCCCATTAAGGATAGCTATGACACGATTTTGATAGGCAACGATTTTGATAGGTATGTATGAAAAATAATGTTTGATCATGAGAGCAGATGGGTACAGATCGACCTATATTCGGATCTTAGACTATATTTTTCATGAAAAAAGTGACAGAAAACAACAAAAAGAAGAATATTAACTCATATAATCTTTATCGACTTATAGAAAGCATACGATAGAGTGCCTAGGAGAAAACTGTAGAAAATAATGAAAAGAATGCAAGTTACAGCGAAATGGGTGCATGAATATAACAAAAACTCTATGTAAAGAAACACAGGTGCAAATAAAGTTAGGCAATAAAAATTTACTGCAACAAGAGGCCAAAGAACATTGAACTGGAACCCACCGGGAAGAAGATGAATAGGAAGACCTGTTATAAAATGGAAAACGGACATAGAAAATGCTGTAGTAGATAGAGAACTCAAAGATGGTGACTGGAAGAATAGAGTGCTGTGGAAGATAAAAACGACAAAATGGTAATCGTAAAAGCCGAAGAAGAAGAAATAGAAGAAGATAACAACGAAAGCTTAGTTTCTGTTTATATGTTTCTGTTTCTGTTCGTAGTTCCACATGCTTTTCCTTTAAATATTGTGTTTTCAGATTTTGCGAAACATAAACATGTATATTTTCCTACCATGTATTTTATAATCGATGTAGTATTAAAAGCGATTCAGAACTATAAGCAACTTATTGTAAAAGATAACAGTTACAAATAACTGCTGTTATTTTCTATCTCTATATTAAAACTCACAACTCCAGGAGTTGAATGAGACGTTGCGATACCCGAATCGAAACTCCCTTCCTGAAGATAAAACTTCCCGCAACTCTTGAAGCAATTTAACCAAGAAATTCGCTCCACTGCCTTGATTATGATTGATAAGAAAATTAGCTGATCAATCTATATCTACAACTTCATTTGGAAAGACAATTCTCTGGTTGAACAACTTTTTTATGATGTAGACATTATTGTTTCTGAAAAATTAATTTAATGTTTATTTAATATACATATTTATTAAATGTCTGTAAATTAATTTTAAGGAAAATTTGAGGTTATAGTACATTTATTGATTACAGATTAAAAACAAATAAATGTCAATATAAAAATTAGGTAAATATAAACTGATACGCTATGTCCTTAAAAGTACATTTCATGCTTAAGAAACTTTTTTAAAGACATCGTTTTAGTTATTGCACTTACAATGCAAACCCTACCGATTGTGATTTTTACCAATTTTGATATTACCAATTATGTCCATGTTACAAGCGTTTGGTACTCGTAAGTTATCACAAATCTAACTGCCTAACTAATAGCTAATAACATTATGGAAGTATATCACCTTTTTCCCCTTTACTAAAGATCATGCCAGCAACAATTGCTTATATCTAGCTTTTACCTTGTAACCATGTATGGTTTGTTCAACAGTAATTGGTTTGAGTTCAATTAGTGCGGTAGTAAATATTATTAAATTTATCTGACCTGGCCCATTGTTAAGAACCACCCGGAACGATAAGCCACCGAGGTAGACAGAGTTGATCTTTTGCAATTAACACTGACTAGGCGGTACTCCCATAATAAAGCCTAAAATAAATTTTACCTGAAACCGGGCCTTTTATACTATTATCGGTTAATCCGGCCTGTTTATAGTGGTAACTAATTGAACTTAACCATTTACTGTTTAACATACCATACCGTTTACCGTGTAATTAGTATAGAGTCTCTTATGCGCATTGTTTCTCTCAGCCAGCTTACCTTTAGTCTTGAATGTTTAATTTCCTCAACCTACGTGATTTGTGATAAAAATATTGGTATTTGTTTCTTTTAAGTGATCGTATGCCGTAGCTACTCACCTTATATATTTAATCTCATACAATTTGCCCTCTTTTACCTTAGCTTCATTATCTCACTAAGGGGTTAATTCGAATATTGTTTGCATGGGACAATCTGAGTACCGCCATGCTCGGATCGATGCCGAGCCTTATAACGAGGTTGAAATCGTGGAGGAGGCTGTGTAACGTTCATATTAAGAATCGAATTTAATCTAAATGAATCTAATCTGAATCTAAGCGTTTTTATTAAGGATAGCTGGGTTAGTAATAAGGTGTATGGAACACCCTACATATATTAAAATTACCGGCAATAATGTTTAGCTCCCGTGCCAAAATAAAACACACTACTGGTGAAACAAGTTTTGGTGCGTAATGCTTGTCAATCGTCGCGAAAGTTCTTAATATTATGGGTATATCAATTATCAAGCTTCTTCGTGGCAACATCGTGGGTTGTGAGGAATGTACTGTAAGTACTTTTCATTTTGCATAAATCTTTCTTACATTTATTTTAAATAATTGCATCATCTTTCATTATTTTATTTTTCTTTCTTATTTTTATTTTAAATCATTTTATCATCTTTCTTTTGTTTATTTGAAATCATTTTGGCCTGTGGATGTACACAGGTACTAATATACTGCTCCTCCACTCGTCTAGCATTTGTTCCACTTCCATAATTCGATTGGACAAACCTGTAGGCCAACTTAGTTCTGCCTTCTTAGAGATATTAAATCTTCTTTAGGAATATTATCTTGTCTTTTCCCTTTTTTTAATTTTTTGAAGTAGTTGAGCTTGAGCAACTTTTTGTCATTTTAGTGAAAATTTTTGTTTCTATATTAGTTAATTCAACCGGTTTTCTGTCAAATTCGTATAAAAAACGGTTGAAGTTTTTTCACACCTTTTTGACATTCTTCTCGTAAACTAGTATTTTACTATGTTCGTTCTGGTAATTCTTGTCTTGCACCTAAAATCTATATAAATATAATATTTATATATATATCATCGGTTTACAACGTTCTCCGTCTTCCTATTCCCGTTCGCCATTCCTCTCTCTCCGCCCATTGATCTACTTGCAGAACTCTTTCATCCATGGCTTTGTTTATTCCTGACTGCCAACTTTTCTTCGGTTACATCTTCGTCTTCTACCTTGCGGTTTCCAGTTTTGTACTTGTTTTGGGATTCTCTCTTCATGTATTCTTTGTACGTAACCAAACCATCGTAGTCGTATTTCGTTGATTTCGTCATTTATTGTATGTGTGACCTTCATTATTATTTCTCGTATTCGTTCATTTGTGACATGTTCCCTGCTTGTTCTTCCTGCAGCTCCTCTCCAGAAATCCATTTCGGTGATCTCTAACATTCGTTTTGATTTTTCCTTCATAGGCCATACTTCGCAGCTGTATGTTATAATGCTTTTCACTACGCTTGTCCCAGAGTACTGAGTTTAGGAGCATAATTGCTTTCCTGCCCTGAGTATTTCGTTCTTTAATGGCCCCGTCCAGTGTTCCATCATTCGTCATTTTCATACCCAGGAATTTATATTCGTTACATTTACTGATTGTTTCTCCTCCTTCTAGTATCAAGTCCT
Organism: Diabrotica virgifera virgifera; assembly: GCF_917563875.1. NCBI lineage: Eukaryota > Metazoa > Arthropoda > Insecta > Coleoptera > Chrysomelidae > Diabrotica > Diabrotica virgifera. Next base: position 47,627,768 of record NC_065444.1, read on the forward strand.
GCTGCGTTCCACCGATATTCATATATTTGGTTTTTCCTATATTGATCTCTAGTCCTTATTTCCTGTATTCCTCTATTAGCTTTCCTGTATTCTTCTATTAGTATTTGGGCGTCTGCGAAACAAAGAGTATAGTGTATAGTCATTTAGTAGGAGTCCCATGTTTTTGCATTTCCGTTTTCAATTCCAATTTTATATAATATATAATATTTATAACAAATAATATTCATAAACAACATTCTCCCGATAGTTTTTCTAATGTTTTCTCATATGTATCCTGCGTAACAACGACAAATATGTTTTGCATAGAGAGAAAAAATGTTATAAAATATTTAGGCATTTATTTTGTTAAAACATAAAATATTCATACTTTTAATTCCTACTGGATCATCAAATTTCATTCATATAAAACCCCAACATCGAAATACGTGAAAGAAGGAGCGAAGTTCACCCGACATCGCATTTCAAAAATAAATTCAGGTCGAATGTAACAGAACACAAACACAGAATGAGAAATGGTTTGAGGATAAGACTTTGTCTAACTATTCAGCATCCGGACCCTTTTTCAGACACTACGTTAAAATTCTTTTGGCACCCTGCGACTTCAAGAAATACACATTTTGACATTTTGATTCATATTTCACAAATATCCCAGACACCCGATGCATTATCGTAACTTACATGGCGAAGTATAAAGTTTACAAGTGGGGACAGTCTGAGATCATGTCATATAGTGATATATTTATTATCAGTGCTAAAGTAAGATGCTCTAACTAGACGAACAAAAATAATGATTTCTATAGAATACTAATGTTAAAATATTTACACGAACAAACGACTGCTTTGATTGACTTTAACTATATAATAAATTATTTCGTTTTAGATCGTATTAATTTTGTAAATTAACCCTTTTTTTTTAGTCAATTGACTTAATTTACAAATCTATTTTGCATCTATTTGTCATGATACCCACTCTTCATCTTGAGGCACACCAACAACTTTAAATTCTGTAGATGATAGTAAATTATAGTAGATAGTGACTATTCTGAACCGTCTAACGGTCACAAGTATGATCTCCCTATATCCCCATTTTTGCAGGTTACTAGCACAACGTGAAAAGCCAGTGGATAAATTTCTGTAAGAAATTCAAGTGTTGCTATGCAACTGGTAGCTAATAATTTCTACTTTCATAAAACCTACTAATTAACTGTCTCGAGCAAATTCCCCAGAAATCCTTGTTAGTAAATATTCAGAAGGTGGTTTGTGGTTTTACTTAGCGTTGCACAAGTTTGACTTGAATGTTTGAACTTGACTTGAGTTTGACTTAATTTCAAGTCAAACTCAAGTCAATCCTTCTGACAAATAATTCCAGTCAAGTCAAACTGGTCAATCGTACAGGTTTGAAAATTCAAACTGTTTGTCAAACTAATTTGATAGAGTTTGAAAAATAATTTATTTAGTAGATATACTTTTTTGTCGAGATTGACATGCTAGTTGCCAATTAAGATAAGAAAATTAATAATACAATGAGTGCCACATAAAAGTATCTTGATACAGGAAGCGGTTATAATCAAAATGGGTAAACTTTTTCAAAATGATTCCTGTATGCTCAGAATTGCTTGCTGGCAAGTTTCGTTATATCGATATAACTTTTTTATATTTGAGTGTTACAAGATTAAAACAAAGATTTCGTTGGATAGTTTTTTATCACACCAAGTGTAATTTAATCTACTTTGGAAGCTTTCAAGTATTACGTTACGCAAGTTGAGGGGAAGTGGGGCCATGTAAAACGTTACGGCGCGTTATACGGGGGGGGGGGGGGAGTATTTGAACAGCGCATTACGTAACATTGTTTTTTAACTTGAATTGAAAAAACTATTGTATTACAATCTCCCAACTTCAACTTTCGTTTATATTTCAGTATTCAAGTGAAAAATCTTAAAATATGTATTAACCACATCAAGCACAGTAACACGTGTTTGCAATAAATAGCTGGACCTTTCTTCACAACAAAAGATGAAAAGATACAGATGGGATAAAGAGGTTGTAAGAGCTTCAAAAATTGCGTTTCGTAATACTTGAACGGCCCCTTTAACAAAAATTTTTGAAGGAACAACAACATATTATATTTTTGATAGAGTAGGTTTAATGAATTTTTTGCGACTTTGCAATGTCGTCTTAAAGAATTAGTTCACTATTTGTCATTTTATAACGCTGTTCTTTATTTTTACATAATAAAAGTATGCAGATTTTTTCTCTTAATTTTTGCATTGGGAATACCTTCAAAATCAGGCTCAATTTGATCTGCTACTTGTCCTGAGCCGAAAAATATTGAGGTTCAGATATTATTTCACAAAGCACATACTTCAAAACGAACGTAATAAACAAGCCAAGCATATGGGTACTTCTTAATAATATGAACTACAAACTAATTTGCGGAGTAGCAGATTCAGACCTATCCAAAAAGTCAAAACAAAAGTCGGTATGCTCTCAATTAGAATTGGAAATAAACACGTTCCGCAATATGATATTCAAACTTCAAACTGTTTGAAGAAGTTTGATTTCAAGTCAAACCTAAAGATATTGAAATCAAGGCAAGTCAAACTTTTTTACAAAAAAGTTTGGTTTTCAAGTTTTGTCAAGTTTGTTGAATAAAATCAAACTAGTTTGACTTGATGCATCTCTAGCCAAGCATTGCAAATTATAATTTTAGGTAACAGTGTCAATTTAGTTTCCGACCAAACGGGTGGTCGCATTTTGTTAGTTTTAGAGTTTGGATGCAAAACTCTCGCATATTTGTTAGTATTCGACCAGTCTCTTGTCGGCGCGATTCTTGTTTGAGCGTTTTCAACTCTCGCGTATTTAGTATAGATATTTTATATCTATATAGCTTATAGTTTAAAAGCTACATGTTTCTCAAACTCCTATATAATAATCAAGTTAATACTAAAGAAAACATCCTTGGTTCAAGTGTAATCAGTGACATTTAAACTGTAACGGTGCTCTCGTGTGGACTATATAGTACATAGTATAAATTGGACATTAAAACGGCGGTTTAAATGTAAGAACTTTACGCTAAAACTTTGACCAGATCTTAACTTAGTTATAGTAAAAAACGATAGTCAATAAATTACATATTTGCTAATTCTTGTGTTCTTATTTCCTGCGTTAGTGGGTGGTCCTTCCAATTGTAATTTATTACATTGCTTATTACGCTCTAAATGGTAGTAAGATTGCTATTCTAATTTGTAGTTCATATTCCTACATTTTTTTGAACAAACCTTTCGTTTATTTGAAGAAAAAGATCTTCTGTGTAAGAGGTATATTTATTTGAAAACCCCAATAAAGGGCCACATTAAAAAACAGAACGTTTCCGCTCTAAAAAGAGCATCATCAGTGTTCTAGGCAAGCTCTACATGCTAAACCACCAAAAATACATGGGTTAAAACCCTTAAAATACCGACTAAAAGCCATTGTAAAAATGACATTGTATTAATTTTAATAACAAATAAAATTGTTGCTTATTTTTTCTATAAAAACCTGATTGTTAATAGTTATACATACTCTGTTTTTTAATGAAATTCTTTGAACGTGTTTTTATAAATTATTACTACTTCCAATTATTAACGTCTGAATAATAATTATCCCCACGAGTAAAAATTCAAGCACGCTTATGCTCATTGAGGAACCATCACATCCTATCGAAGCTTCAAAACAGTGTGTATCCAGCTGTGTTTATACGTCCATGGTCTCCAGCAACCATTTCCTCTGAGGGGGCAAAACGTGTCGTGATAGCTGACACACTTACCATATGTGTACCTATTCGGCGCGTCTCTGGCAGTTCAGTGATGGATCTTAATTTTTTCAGAAAGCTTTTCCGAGAACTTAGTCTACTTGGCTGAGTCTGGTGATCATAGGGTGCATCCAAGGTGCACGCAGGTTTTCGGACTCAGCGCCAAGTCAGTGTGTAAATAAGCTTTTGTATCCAGTTGTCAGCGCGCAGGTGCGCTTTGGGCAGGTCTATTTAAATACGAAGGATTATTTGCAGACAGACTCGGCGCTGACTCCTAAAACCAGCGTGCACCTTGGATGCACCCATACAAGGGGTGTCTTCAATCCATCTCCTGCTTCTTTCGTTCTACCTCTGGCGATACCTGTCTCCTGATAGATGGTGCAGCGATTCCAATTATGGAGTAAAACTCTTCGATAAATAGTTGAAAGACTGATAGGTTTTGTACACACTTGAAATGAATGAAAGAAGTGAAACAAGTATATTAAAGTGTGTAAATGTATTTTAATTTCCTTAGCTAAGCGCTTTCGACATAAAAGTCATCTTCAGAGCTAATGCTACAATAAAAAGTTAAAACAATAAGTAAAAAGATGTTCTAAGTACAAAGTTTTTTAACTTACGTCAATATATAAAAAGTACCGGCTACTTAGGATTGTATTTTCTTGCATCGCATTAAGAAATTTTGTAATTCTGGTCAATTCTTGTCAAAAAAAAAAAAAAAAAATTTCTTAATGCGATGCAACAAAATACAATCCTAAGTAGCCGGTACTTTTTATATATTGACGTAAGTTAAAAAACTTGGTACTTAGAACATCTTTTTACTTATTGTTTTAACTTTTTATTGTAGCATTAGCTCTGAAGATGACTTTTATGTCGAAAGCGCTTAGCTAAGGAAATTAAAATACATTTACACACTTTAATATACTTCTTTCACTTCTTTCATTTCTTCGATAAATGTCGGTTTCAGGCAACCCGATATTATACGAATCGTTTCATTTCGAGTCACGTCGACATTTTTAGTGTGAGCAGAGTTTGTCCACACTGGTGCTCCAAACTCAGAGGCAGAGGCGGAAAATCACAAGGCAGAAGCACGGAGAGTCTGTGATTGTGATCTCCATTTTGTATTAGTTAGTGTGCGGATGATATTATTTCTGCGACTTACTGCCTTCTTGATATCTTGATAGTGGTATCTGTAAGACAGAATTCTATCCAGACGTACGCCGAGGTATTTTGGCGTCTCGTTATATTCCAGTATCTGACCACGACATTGCACCTCCAGGTCCTTCGTGCATTCTTGTTTCTAAGGTGGAAAGCGCACATCTTGGTTTTTGTGGAATTCGGTTTTAGATGGTTTTCATCGTAGTGTAGCGCCAAGTCTCTCAGTGGCATCTGTCAGATTCATTTCGACTCCATTGAAGGTTTTTCCCTGACCTGCCACATGTAGCAGTTATGCTACGGACCATTTAAAATTAATTACGGTTTTCGATTCATTCAATTATATTTCATTAAAAATACCCCTCTAGAAAATTCTTTGGAGACGCCTATTTAATCGCCTAGGTGCCTATTTTCGCAGCGAAGCAAGAGGAAAGCACCGCGCATGTTTCTATCGGATCGATACGAATCGATTTCCGATAACATTGAACAGCAGTTGGTCAGGAAACGGCTCGAAGGACGGATGGCGCGCCGCTAGTAAGGTTATTCCCACTTTTAAGTGACGGGATTGAAACAAATTTTCGATGGAAATCAAATAATTAGAAGGAAATTAAGCGTCAGCTAATCCCATCTACAAAACTAGATAACCAAAGTTAAACATCTCTTTGGACTTCTTCACATAACAGAAGTGGATATTCCGGCGTGCCTGCCTTGTTTCAATCCCGTAACTTAGTTATTTAGTCACACAACGTGACTCTATCACGGTAATTATGTACTAGTTAGATTGCTAGCCACTCTGTGATGGTTTATCCCTAGAGTGGGCTGTTTTTGTTGGATAATACACCATACCTGATTTTACTACAACCAGCATCTTCACCCAGGACCTTGCAGTAGGACTTACTCACCACAGCAGCCAACCAGCGTTAGCGTGCCAAAAGAATTCATCTCTATGGACTTGCAACCCTACTTTTAACCGGCTGTTGTGTAAAAGCTAAGTTTATTTACTTTTTCTGTATTTACTTTTGGGTAAGATATATTTGCTACATTGTAAACTTTTCGTATGCATACGATTAGGAAGAGTACATATATTTTCGTGATAGATAGGGTTTTAGGTTGTTGTTTTTTTTTTCTTTTTGATTCAGTATAAGTAGGAGTTAGTTAAAATAAATAAAATCAGGTCTTGTTTAATAATCATAAATAATTGTATCTTAAAATGTAATAGGGAATCGGGTTGTAAAATTTTGTCGCGGATTTTAAAATAGGGAATACGTCTAGTAGGTTTTTTTTGTATAATATATAAAGAGTCACTGACCAACTCATTTATATAGACCTTTTTGCTATTCCAACGGACTTTTGATTTGGATTTTGATTTTAATACTTTTGCTTGGCCAGTGATAGTGGATAATTGCTTGTTGAGTGGCCTTTGCGGTCCTATTTTATCTTTTCCCCATCCACTATCACTGTTATTACGTTGCGTTATATGTAAAGTGTTAACATTTAATATTTATTATTAATATATTTGTATGTATTAAGGTTGGTGTTTTATTTCAGTCTGTATTACCAGTATATAACATAGCAAGACAAGATCAGTATTTAGTATTTTGTATTTCAGGTGGTTGTAACCAGTGTCATAGAGTTCCTGTGGTTCGTTACTTCAAAATCTCGAACCTGTCCAACTTCTTGGTTCTGAGAGCCGAGTTGTTAGTTCGAGTTGGCGCCCTTTTTCTTCTTCTTTCTTTGTTGTAACTCGATATTATTTTATCTCTAGCATTCTTATCTATTTTCCTTCCATTTTTGTATTAACAGTCTCATTTCCTTCCTAGTTACTATCATTTCATTACCAAATTTTCTTCTCATATCTCCAAAGCCAATATTCGGTGTATTGAAGCTAGCCCGAATACTCACTTGAGATTTAGTGTCTCTCTGCCCTTTTAATTTTTTTTCCTGAGCTAAGCCCCTCTTCTTGTCGTCTTAAATCTCTTATCATTTATTTTACCCATCTTTACTCAGTTCTTCTCTTCAAAAAATCTCTATACCCAGAGTATAGAGGTTTCACACAGCTGTCTCATCAGTGTAAATAAAATACCTTGTTTGTTGGTTTATGGGTTGGTCATTAGTGTATATGTTATATAAAATCGGCGCCAGGGCATTTCCTGTGGGATTTTTTTATCACTCCACCGACTATTCTTGGACTGAAGCGTTACGTAGAAGGGTCTATTCTGGAGGAGACATTTCACTAACCTTGTTAGTGAAGTCGGAAATTCTTTGTAGTTTCGTAGAGTTTTACCAGCAGCTATTGATGGTTAACGGTATCATACTTGATACTAATACACAGACTTATAAAGATAAAGGCAGTTTTTGTTTATATTCGATTCAGAGTTAGACCACCATCTCCATATAGCTATTTCAGCATCCTCATGCCTCCTCAGTGAAGCTATGCAGTCACAACTCTGAAAGGAATATAAACAATCTGTCTATTTAACCCGCGAGTAGTCGCACGGTGAGATAGAATCTCAATTTTTATCCTTTTTCGCGATAACTTGATGAAAAATTTTGCAATTTTGAAAAAATTTCGTAAGTGCCTCGAGGAAGGGTGTAGTAATGCGTAGGAATTTTTTTTCTTCTTCTTCTTTTTGTGGAATTTATGGCTTTGGAGAGAGCCAATTAGCTTTAACCCGCGAGTAGTCGCGCCGTTAGATAGAATCTCACATTTCATCCTTTTTCGTAATACAGTAAAACCTGTCAGTAAGGGCCACTAAAAATGAAAGAACTATTGGCCGATATAAAAAGATGACCGCTACGGCAATTTTTGTAGTCTACATATAATTGGTTTGGGAAATTTTTAAACTGGCCGTTAGGACAGGTGGCCGATGTTGGAAGGTGGCCGTTAACACAGGTTTTACTGTACAGTAAAAATTGTCAGTAACGGCCACTAAAAATGAAAGAACTATTGGCCGATATAGAAAGGTGGACGGTATTGCCAGTTTTTGTAGTCTACATATAATTGGTTTGGGAAATTTTTAAACTGGCTGTTAGGACAGCTGGCCGATGTTGGCAGGTGGCCGTTAACACAGGTTTTTTAATAAAATTGTTAGAAATATATATTTTTAATATAAAAAGTAGATAAAAATAGTACAAAATAAAAATTTGTTTTAAATTCGTATTTTGAGATAGAATCTCACACGCGACTATCGACGTTACAGAAGTGAGCGCGACTACTCCCGGGTTAAGGAAAACCATCGCGATACAATGATTTCAACTTTTGAGACGCAATCTAGCGACATCTCTCGTATTACGAGGAAAACAACGAAAAGCCCTAGATACAAAGTTTACAACTTTTTAAACAATTAGAATAATTGAAATAAAAATACATACAATAAACAATATTTTAAATCTAAGACTTTTCGTTAATAAACTGCTTTCTGGCTGCATCCCGTATCTCTGGATTTTACAATATATAATCACAGAGACGACGAAAATAGGAGAAAGCAAATAGAGCACACTTAGGCCACGTATTTACCTTCTCTTCGTCTAGGAAAAGGACCGAAAGACAGTTTCTAAATACTCAAAACTGAGTAAAATGGAAAAGATAAAGGCAGTTTTTGTTTATATTCGATTCAGGGTTATACCACCATCTCCATATTAGCTATTTCAGCATCCTCATGCCTCCTCAGTGAAGCTATGCAGTCACAACTCTGAAAGGAATATAAACAATCTGCCTATTTAAGGGAAACCATCGCGATACAATGATTCCACCTTTTGAGACGCAATCTAGCGACATCTCTCGTATTACGAGGAAAACAACGAAAAGCCCTAGATACAAAGTTTACAACTTTTTAAACAATTAGAATAATTGAAATAAAAATACATACAATAAACAATATTTTAAATCTAAGACTTTTCGTTAATAAACTGCTTTCTGGCTGCATCCCGTATCTCCGGATTTTACAATATATAATCACAGAGACGACGAAAATAGGAGAAAGCAAATAGAGCACACTTAGGCCACGTATTTACCTTCTCTTCGTCTAGGAAAAGGACCGAAAGACAGTTTCTAAATGCTCAAATCTGAGTAAAAATGGAAAAGATAAAGGCAGTTTTTGTTTATATTCGATTCAGGGTTATACCACCATCTCCATATTAGCTATTTCAGCATCCTCATGCCTCCTCAGTGAAGCTATGCAGTCACAACTCTGAAAGGAATATAAACAATCTGCCTAATTTAAGGGAAACCATCGCGATACAATGATTCCACCTTTTGAGATGCAATCTAGCGACATCTCTCGTATTACAGGAAAACAACGAAAATACAGACTTGTATTTTTTTCATGTCTTAATATAAAGTGGCACAACTATCCAATTCAGAGTTATGTTAAGTAAGTTATAGAGGGATTTGAATAATTATTTTTATGAGGATGTACAAAGTAGAATAAACTGGGACTTCATTGGATTAAGCTGTGTTTAGTATTTTGCCCTGTGTATCATTGAAATGAACCTACTTCCAAATAATGCCTGCTCCAGCATATTATATTAAAATTATGTTGATTATCCTTCTCAACTTAAAATCTGCAATATTTATAATGAGGCAATGGACTATATTTATAATGAGGCAAGTTCAAAGGAAATCGTTAGAATACAACAAACCGGCATATTTATGTTTCATGGACCTTAAGAAAGCATTTGACAGGGTCAGTTTAAAGGACGTTATCCATTTGTTATATTCAAGAGAGGTAGGTACATCTAGGAATAACTAAAACGATCGAAAACATCTACCAGAACAACCCAAAAAAAAATAAGTAAAATTAGAAGATGAACTAACTGACCCAATCGAAGCCAACAATGGGATAAGACAGGGGGATTCCTTGAGTCCTTTATTGTTCAACCTGATCATGGATGAAATAATACAAGAAGTAAGAACTAAAAAAGGATACCAAATGGGAGAAAATAATCTGCTATGCAGACGATGCAATACTAATCTCTCAAAGTGAAGATAATTTACAACGCATGCTGCACCAATTTAAGATAACCGCCAGAAAATTTAACATGTTAATTTCCCCAAAAACAAACAAAATGCATGGTTATAACAGCAAATCCAATAAGACGTAAATTGGAACTGGAGGTCAGATAATAGAACAAGTGATGGAGTTTAAGTATTTAGGCATCACACTATCTAGCTACGGAAGGCTCGAAACAGAAGTGGAAGATCAAGTAGAGCAAACAGAGCCGCAGGTTGCCTAAATGACACAATATGGAGAAATAAAAATATCGGAAAAGAAGTGAAAGGCAGAATTTACAAAACAGTCATAGACCAATAATTATAATATATGCGGCAGAAACGCGATCCGACACAGAGAGGACAAAAAGATTGCTCGAAACAGCGGAGATGAAGACCCTCCGAAAAATCGATGGTAAGACTCTATGGGACAGAGCTGGAAGTACAGATATAAGACGGAGATGCAAGGTGAACATTAATAACTGGGTAAGAAACAGAAGAATAGAATGGAATGACCACATAAGCCGAATTCCAACAAATAGAGTAGTAAGGACGGCGAGAGACGGTTTTCCAATAGAAAGAGCACATGGGAATCAGTGGGAATACCACCAAAACGATGGAACAACAACTTACTAGAGACACATTGAAGGAACAGACAGAGTCATGTCTATGCAAAAGAAGAAGAAGAAGAACTTAAAATCTCTCTGGAATATTCATAATCACTATTGAAGTTTATTTTACAAAATCCAATTGCAGCACATTTTTTTTCGTGTCAAATATTATGACTGAACCTAGAAGAGAAAGAGCAGTGAGCATCATATCGTGACACAATAAAACACTTATCGTAAAATCTGTGCATATTAATAATTGCCAGTCATTCCTGACCGTGAACGAAATCAACAGTGGGTATTTAGCTTCTCATCATTACTAAGCCGTTTTTGATATTGCTTTTTCGTGTTGTTCTATTAAAAGTGTATCCAAAGGCAACGGCATTAAATTTAACTTTTATTCTTTTTCATTTTGCACAAACCATTTTGAGAGTAGTTAGGGGACGATTTTTAATACCCATCTTTTATAATTTAAAAGGTTTTTGACAATTTTTTTTTCTGTCCAATAATTAATATTAAATATAAGTTTTTTAATTTTTAAATAAATTTTAAAAACTTGCGTTTTATACTGGGTGTTTCATTGGGAAACGGAAATACTTTGGGCCGGTTGCTCGAACGCTAATCAACAATGATCACTATCAAATATTTAATTACTGTCAAAACTGTCAATGTCAACTTTGGTTGGGTTGCTAAAAACATAATTGATTACAATTCTGAGACTATATTCAATTAATATAACAATAATTATTAACATAATTGATAATAAATCTCATAATTTTAATTAATTATGTTTTCAGCAACCCAAACAAAGTTGACATTGACAGTTTGGTGACAGTAATTAAATATTTGATAATGATAATTATTGATTAGCGTTCGAACAACCGGCCCTAAGTGTGTAGAATAGTGAATAGAGGTCACTGAGATTGTTCTAGATATACCAGATTTATTGCGCCACCGAATTTTATAAACGAGTTACACGGTGTTTTATCGATTTTGCCAATTTCTTTCTGGATTCATAACTTTAGAAACAGCTTGTATTTTTTTTATATTTGGTACACATATATGTCTCATTTAGTAATCAAACCACCCAACTACTAATCACAAGAAAAATCCAGGTCCAGATTAACAAAAAATATAAAGTCATGACCTTGAAACAGCACCTTGTATATTGAGATTTTCAAAATTCGTTTGCATATTTGAAATGAGCACAAAAAACTAAGTTTAATGGTTGGATTGATTTTTTCGCAGAGACAATTTAATGACTTTAATTTTGAAATTATATTGAAATTTTTTGAAAACTCTGAGAATAAAAAACAGTTATTATTAGCTTTTAATAATAAATTATTAAAGTTAATGAGAAAATACGCATTTCAAAAATAATCAATACCTATTTACTACATTGGAACCATCCACTCAATATTCAGAAGGAAAATCCAGGGCCGGATTAACAAAAAAAAGAATGTGTGTGTACTTTGTACGCACGTAAGAAGTTATACTTCTATTATATGATTATATGATTATATGATTATAAACGAAATTAATATACTTTTTATTTATATTTTATTTAAATATTAAATTAATTTATACTTAATACTTCTCAAACATTTTTATTAAAACAGTGCCAAAAATTAAAATAATAAAAAGATAAAACACACACAAACACATTAAAAATGCCACAAATGATTTCTGAACATTAATTGTCGGAAAAATTTTTAACTAAATACGTATTTTCTGAAAATAAAATTATATAATAAATATACTTACAATCATAAAATGTATAAAAAAAATAAAAAAATAAAAGTTTCTATTGGGATTCGAACCAACTTACCACGCGGCTGGTATTTGCGTTGTATTGGGATTCACCCGCATTAAAACTGCGCTACAGACACAGCTTGTCATTATGTGCGAAGATCGTCTAACTAAACAGATTAACCTTTTGACATTTTTAACTTATGTAAATCAAATTATTTTGATTTTGAATTGAAATGATTTAGAATTGAAAAAATACAACAAAACATAGGGTAAGAAGACAATATATTAGGTGAATATTAAGGTGTAAAATAAAAGTATTACATACTACTTATGTATTTTGGTAGGTTCAAGGTAGGTATCGGAGCCCGTATAACGACTAATAAATTTCGCAATCAATTGCGTCGTGCGAAGTGGCTATGTTCAAATATCATAACAAAATTTGATCAACTATTTATAAAACACTTACCAGTGAAAGATTATTTAGCTTTGAATAAGCGAGATCTGCGGCACTCATACTAGGCACAGTTTGATGAGCTTTCACATTGGCATGCCACAATCATCTCTTCTATGTAAATTAAATAAGTCCAAAAATATAATATGAAAACTATTTAAAAAGGCAGTATAACCATTAACTAACTTTTTGTTTGTTGTTTCTCTTCCTACAAATTTTAAAACGCAACAAGCATACATTATAACCAAACCATGCACAGTCCCACAGCTGTGCCACAGCTGCCATATTGGATAATTTTTGTCATGTCATTTGAACATCCAATCAGAACAAAGTTATAATGCGCATGCGCCCGGTCGCTAGGTTTTCCCATATAAAATTTCACCGTCATTACGCCCGTAAAGAAGTATAACTTCAAAAATATAAAGTAATTGTGATCTTTAAACAACACCCTATATATTGAAATTTTCCAAATTCCTTTTAAACGTTTGAAAAAAATCACACAACACTCAGTTTATAGGTTCGCTTCAATTTTTTTCGCAGAAAATGTATGACTTTAATTTTGAAATTAAGTAATATGGACATTTTTAAGAACTCTGATATTAAAAAGCAGGTAGTAAGTATTTACTTTTAATTATACATTTTAAAGATAATGAATCAATGCTCACTTTTAAAATAATTAATACTAATTCACTAAATTGGGACGACAGACTTACTAAACACAAGAAAAATCCAGGTACGGTTTAACAAAACAATATAAAGTAATTGTGACCTTGCAACAACACCCTGTATATTTAAATTTTCAAAATTTGTTTACATATTTGAACCTAGCACAAAAAAAAACTAAATTGAATGGTTGACTTCCATTTTTGGCGCAGACCATTTAATGACTTTAATTTTAAAATTATGTCGAAATTATTAATAACTCTGATAACTCTAACAAAAATTTGTTGAGGGAATTTCGTTTCACGTGGCATTTCTCGATTGTTTGTGTAATTATGTGGATCGCATTTGTGGTGGATCTGTCTTCTCTGAATCCTTGCTGCTGGTAGACCCCAATTATTTTCTCTGTGAATTGAGTGACTTTTTGCAGTTATACTTCTTTAGTCGCAATTGGGAAAAATGTTGAGAGTGAATTTTTCACTCTCAACAATTCCATTTTTTCTTTTGTTTACAGACACTAAGAAGTTAGTTGCTAAATATTTCAAGTTACGTATGTATTAGTGCAAATAAAGTGTGAAAAAAATATATTGGTGTTTTTAGTAAATATATTTATTATAATTTTTGTGTCTATGGATTTGTCTTGAAAAAAGAACATCTGGAAAAGGACATCTGGGAAAGAAAACAAGAGTAAAAAATAAAGAATGGATGACTGATAACATTCTGCAGATGATGGATCAAAGGAAATTAAGGAAGAACAGGGACGCGAAGAAATACCAAGAAATCAACCAAACAATTAAAAAAGAAATACGAAGAGCCAAGGAGACATGGATGCAAGAAAAATGTAAATTAATCGAGGAGCTCCAAGTGAAACACGATCATATAAATATTCACCGAAAGATTCGAGAAGCCACTGGTCAATACAAGAGGAGAAACACACACCTCCTCATAAACAAAGACGGGAACCTGGCGACGACAGTTAAGGAGAAGCTGGTGACCTGGAAAATGTACATCGAAGAACTCTTCTGGGACTACCGAGGCAACCTTCCAGAAATAAATTGCATGACAGGGCCGTCAATACTAGAAAGCGAGGTGAAAGCGGCTTTAAAACAGTCTAAGAATGGTAAAGCCACAGGTTCGGACGAAATACCCGTCGAACTTATTAAGGTGATAAGTGAAGTAAGCACGAAGGAGTTAACTGAACTGTTCAACGCCATATACGATTCAGGTAATATCCCAGAGGAATGGCTATTGTCAACGTTTGTAACAATACCAAAAAAACGATCTGCGAAAACGTGCGAAGATTTCCGGACTATCAGCCTTATGAGTCATGCACTTAAGATTTTTCTTAAAGTTATACATGTCAGAATTTACAAGAAATGCGAGGAAAATGTCGGTGAAATGGAATTTGTATTCCGCGATTCCATGGGTACACGTGAGGCACTTTTCACCTTACAAGTTCTGCTTCAGAGATGCCGCGATGTTACTTGTGATGTCTATGCTTGTTTTATTGACTACACCAAGGCATTTGACCGTTGCCAGCACCAGAAGATGGTCACCGCCCTACAAAGAGTAGGATTAGATGAGAAGGACATTCGGATTATAATGAATTTATACTGGAACCAGCGTGCTCAAGTCAAGGTCGAAGACCAGTTGACCGACCAAGTGAAAATCATGCGAGGAGTAAGGCAGGGCTGTGTGCTCTCGCCGACTCTTTTCAATATATACTCTGAGGAAATTTTTACTGAAGACCTCACAAACCTAGAGATGGGAATCCGAGTGAACGGTGAATACATCAATAATATCCGCTACGCCGATGACACTGTATTACTAGCAACCAGCCTAAATGATCTACAGGCCTTACTAGACCGTGTGAGAACTGTGAGCGTAACATACGGACTGAACCTTAATATTAAGAAAACTAAATTCATGGTTGTCAGCCGTGTAAATTTAGATCCCGGGGCACTAATGGCAGATAGTGAAGAGATCCAGAAAGTCGACAGACTCACTTACCTTGGAACTACCCTCAACTCACAATGGGACCACGCTCAAGAGATTAGATCCAGAATTGAAATGGCACGGTCTACATTTATCAAGCTGAGATCCTTGCTGTGCTGCAGTGATCTCAGTTTGAGAACAAAGATGCGGATAGTGAGGTGCTACGTTCTTCCGGTGCTACTGTATGGAGTTGAAGCCTGGACACTGACGCAAGCCACTGAAAAGCGGATTGAAGCCTTCGAGATGTGGATCTACAGGAGGATACTAAAAATATCTTATGTGGACCATGTCACCAACATTGAGGTCCTACAGCGCATGACAAAAGAAAAAGAAGTGCTTAATTTAGTAAAACAACGTAAGCTTGAGTACCTTGACCACGTGATGCGGAACGAAGAAAAATATCGAGTTCTTCAACTCGTCATGCAGGGCAAAGTATTTGGCAGGAGAGGACCGGGACGCCGTCGTATCTCGTGGTTGAAAAACCTCCGACAATGGTTTGCGATAACCTCCGCGGAGCTGTTTCGCAGAGCAGTCAACAAAACAATGATAGCCTTGATGATCGCCAACATCCGGACCGGATAAGGCACTGAAAAAAAGAAGGATTTGTCTTCGTCGGGAAGACAAATGTGGTTTGGATGGGTGACCGCGTAGGAACACCTCATGTTGTTGCCTTACCTTACTTTTTTCTTAATTTTTGGTATTGTTTTAATAACATTTTTTTGGAAAGTAGTAAGTATTAAAATTAGTTTAATATTTAAATAAAATACACAAATAAACTGTTCGAAGTGTGTTTATTTCGTTGAAATCATAATAGAAGTAAAACAAAGTACACACACTCTTTTTTGTCTGATGAGAACTGTTGGAAAGCAAAAACATATATAGAATTTAAAAATAAATTTTGTAACTGACGGACCAAAAAACATTTAAATGATTTCTTTATTTTTCCCTCAATCCGTTATGTTAAATTAATTTCATAAATCAAAAATTCTGTCCAAATAATATTTCGAGTAGTACAGTCAACTTCCTTAGTCTTATTTAGATAAAGAAATCTCAATTAACTAACCCTGTTTTGCACAGTCACCTATTTATTCACAATGAGATGCAAGGGGTGAACTGATTGACGGTCCCAAAACTTTTCTCAATTAGAATCGCTATGAAACTTTTATGAAGTTTAATCAATATCAACTGGAACTGAATCTTAATTATGAAGTATTATAGAAGATTTGCATAAAGTAAGCCTTATTTGACAGATACAATACACTTCCAAATCATTTCCATATTGAAAACCGTTTACAATATTCTTGTTATATGCCTATACAAAATTTTGTTTGTTTTTTAGTTTATATCCCTTTTCAACACAACATGCCTTATAAACACTGAAACGCTAGATGAACACATTGTTAGAACACATATGTTCCCTTTTTTATTGTCATAATGCCTGCTGACCAAGATCAATGAATAAATGTCATTGATACTCGAGACTCTCTCTGAGTATTTTTTGGATTTTATACTGTTACAATAGAAAAAATTTCTCTGACTAGCGTAAGAATTGAACCATGGTCTTGGTAAACTACTCGTCACTTTAAATTGAGGCTGTCTGCTGGGTCATTCAGCTCACTATAACTGAAATCCATTGTAGTATTAAAAAATACTAGGTACACATTTTTCAAGTGATCTTTCATCATACCTCTTTGCACATTAAAGCTTTTGCTACGTCTTGTATTTTTGGAGTATATTTTCCTGTTTCCACACCCTCTCCAGTCTTGAATCCGTAATATTCCTGGATCGCCCGTACCAAAAAAAATTTCGCTTAATGGTGTCTAGTCGGACAAACTTTGATGTATGGGAACACTGGAACAGGGGAAGTTTTAATTCTGGAACGTGATTTTAATTGTGGAACGTGTCATCCTGACAAGTTTATGATTGTGAAAACTAGCAGGTTATTTTTAAGTTTAATCAATAGCAAACTTTATATAATACACTCACCGGCACAAAATTCCGCTACCCAAAATTTTTGATTAAGTTTGACAATTTCTAACTTTATTATTTGTGCTCCGATTTTCAAGATTTTTGCACCAGTTTGTAGGTACATCTATTGATATTGTTTGGTATCGTTCCGGTAACAAAGAAATTTTGCTACAACAGATATAGAGAAAAGAAAAGAGAATCAAGACATAAAAATCATTCAAAGTAAGAGAGAGACCTGGGATCGAAAGTGTCAAGAAATCGAAGCACACATAGGAGGACGAAAATGCAGTGAATCATGGAAATTTCTGATTTGGAAATGACAAGATCAAGAATAACGAAACACGCAACGACAAACTACAATTAATACCAACAGATAAATGGGTTCAACATTATAAGGACTTATTAACTGAACAAAGGCCCGAATACTCACAACCAACAGAGACGGAAATACAAATTGTAGGGGAAGAAATAAACATAAACAGTGTAGCAGTTAAAAATGCAATTAAACAACTAAAAAATGGAAGATCTCCTGGTCCAGGTGGGATCAATGCCGAACTACTGAAAAATGGAACTAAAAAACTTTTCGAATCTCTGGCATATGTATTTACAAAATACATCAATGGCGAAAATGTACACAGTGACTGGAAAGTAGCTTATATATCATCGATTCATAAAAAGGGCAATAAACTAAAATGTAGTAATTATCGCGGAATATCAGTAACAAATACAATAAGCAGGGTATATACAAAAATTTTAAGAGAACTGACTGAATACTCAGGATACGAAGAAGAAGAACAATGCGGGCTTAGAGCTGGAAGGTCCTGTACGGATAATGTATTTTCGTTAAAACAAATCATCGAAAAAAAATTAGAACGGAATAGGCCAATACACCTAGTTTTTATTGATTTGCAAAAAGCATATGACAACTTACCGATACCAAAACTATGGGAAGTACTGCAAAATTCCAACATTAACTTTACTCTCATAAAAGCTGTCCAAAATTTATACAGTGACATGAAATCTGCAGTAAAATTAGGAAACAAAATAACAGATTTGTTTACAGTCAACAAAGGTCTACGACAAGGATGTTGCATATCACCGACTCTGTTTAAGATTTATGTCGCCAAAGCCCTTACAATATGGAAACGAAAATGCAGTGGAATGGGCATCCAAATCGACGACAACACCTGCATGTACACCCTTCAGTTTGCAGACGATCTGGTAATATGTGCAAACGATAAAGAAGATTTGGAATATATGACTCGCAAATTGAAGGAAGAATACGAAAAATGGGGATTGCAGATGAATGTAGAAAAAACACAATATTTATGCCTAGGTGAGGATTCGACTGATATGATATTGGACAATAATCAGAAAATAACTAGCTGTGATCAATATAAGTATTTGGGCATTAATTTCAACAAGGAAGGTACTGACGATGCTTAAGAGCAGAATAAATAAAGCAAGAACGATAATTAAATCTTTGAACGGAGTTTTGTGGAGTACCGAGATAGGGAAACAAAGAAAAATGCGAATATACAACACCATGATTAAGAGCACATTGGTATACGGATCCGAAACATGGAGAATAAAGGAACACCAAAAACGAAAAATAGAAGCTACTGAGATGGACGCCCTAAGAAGAGCAAGTAGAACATCGAGATTGGACAGGGTTAGAAATGAGGAAGTAAAGCGAAGAATGAATTTACAGGAAACGGTTGTAGAATGCATTGAGAAGAAACAATTAACGTGGTACGGACATGTTCAGAGAATGGGGGAGGAAAGACTGTCAAAGAAATTTATGAAATGGATACCTACAGAAAACAGAAAAAGAGGAAGGCCAAGAACGACATGGATACAGGGAGTAAGACGATCAATGAGTGTACGGGGATTAGAAGATGAAAACTGCAATTATAGAAGATATTGGCAACAAGGCATCGGACAACGTCGGAGGACGTTTTGAACCCGAATTTATATATAAGAAATTTTGCTTGCATGTCATTATGCAGGGGTGAATGGAAGCATTGTATTTTCTCCTAACTTTAAAAAAATTCTGTGAAAAGATGGAATAGCTGATTTTGTTTCATAGTCCTCTCATATTATCCCGGATGCATCACAAAAATTTTGTTTTTTGAATTATCCGAATATCTCTTTTCTTGTAAGAGCTGTACCATTTTTTGTAAATAAAAACACAGATTGGCTCATAAAATAGAGGTTGCATTGATAAGATTAGAATGGCCCGCATGCAGCGCAGATCTCAATCCTATTAAGCATTTATGGCAGGGGTGGCCAAGCTTCTTGGTAGTCCGAACCATTTTTCAAAATTTGAAAGTTTTCGCGAGCCACAATTAAACAATTTGTAAAAAGTGTAAAAAGTGTATTAAATTCTTCTTTCAGTGTTTGGATTACAAGCATTTTAAAGTGAAATAAAACAGTTCATATCGTTGTTTCAAATACGCAAATAATTCTACAAGCAGCTTTACTATTTCAGAATACTTCGATTCTTCATCATCCTTCCATCTTTTTCTGGGATGGAATACTGATCTTATACCGTCTCTCAAAAACACTGTCTTTAACATGTCTTCCTATGATCTTACCACATGACCTGCCAATCTTATCTTAGCTTTTATATCTGGCGATGTTTTCAAGCTCTGTGAAGTTGGCACCTCCAAATACGATTTTTTCAAAAAAAAAAATTTATTTAATTGTCCATCAAATGTCCACTCTTGTCCAGCAAACAATTTTTTTTGTCCACCTTTTGTTTACGAGATACTAAAAAAACGTGAAATAAGGCCCAACACCCCCAAGTCAAAAAAACGTCGTAAAAACTGATACGCTTGATTGTCCAACTGTTGTCCACACTTGTCCAGGCATTTTTTTAATTGTCCACCTTTTATTTATTTAAATTAGCAATAATTATCGTTTGTTAGTAAAAATGACAAAAAAATGAGAATTTTTGGAATTTTTTTTCACGTTTGCTTGTCCGTCGAATGTCCACCCTTGTCCAGCAAAAAATTTTTTTTGTCCACCTTTTGTTTACGATATACTAAAAAACGTGAAATTAGGCCCAACACCCCGAAGTCAAAAAAACGGCGTAAAAACTGATACGTTTGATTGTCCAACTGTTGTCCACACTTGTCCAGGCATTTTTTTTAATTGTCCACCTTTAATTTATTTAAATTAGCAATAATTATCGTTTGCTAGTAAAAATGCCAAAAAAATAAGAATTTTTGGAAATTTTTTTTCACGTTTGATTGTCCATCAAATGTCCACCCTTGTCCAGCAAAAATTTTTTTTGTCCACCTTTTGTTTACGAGATACTAAAAAACGTGAAATAAGGCCCAACACACCGAAGTCAAAAAAACGTCGTAAAAACTGATACGTTTGATTGTCCAATTGTTGTCCACACTTGTCCAGGCATTTTTTTTAATTGCCCACCTTTTATTTGTTTAAATTAGCAATAATTATCGTTTGCTAGTAAAAATGCCAAAAAATAAGAATTTTTGGAAATTTTTTTTCACGTTTGATTGTCCATCGAATGTCCACCCTTGTCCAGCAAACATTTTTTTAGTCCACCTTTTGTTTACGAGATACCAAAAAAACGTGAAATAAGGCCCAACACACCGAAGTCAAAAAAACGTCGTAAAAACTGATACGTTTGATTGTCCAACTGTTGTCCACACTTGTCCAGGCATTTTTTTAATTGTCCACCTTTTGTTTGTTTAAATTAGCAATAATTATTGTTTGTTAGTAAAAATGCCAAAAAATGAGAATTTTTTGAAATTTTTTTTCACGTTTGATTGTCCGTCGAATGTCCACCCTTGTCCAGCTAAAAGTTTTTTTGTCCACCTTTTTTGAAAAATATAGTTTAAAATAATTTTTCGGACTGGGAAAAAGTGCAGTTTTCCGAATTCGAGATAAAGTCGTCAAAACTGACAGGTTTCGATTGTCCAATAGTTGTCCACACGTGTTCAGGCACAAACGTGTTTAGGCACAAATATGAAAAAAATTTTGAAAAATAGTATATTACATAACTAGGACTTATTTTATTTACGAGTGTGAAGTTTGTACCCAGAGGCGAAGCCGAGATTTACAATCATACGAGTAAATATTAGATTTGTTTTTTTTTCTTGACATTTTTATTAAAAAGCTACAACTATTCCTATAATGAAGAAAAAAGTGGAAAAGTTAAAAAATACCTGAACACGTGTGGACAACTATTGGACAATCGAAACCTGTCAGTTTTGACGACTTTATCTCGAATTCGGAAAACTGTACTTTTTCCCAGTCCGAAAAATTATTTTACACTATATTTTTCAAAAAAGGTGGACAAAAAAGCTTTTAGCTGGACAAGGGTGGACAATCGACGGACAGTCAAACGTGAAAAAAAATTTCCAAAAATTCTTATTTTTTGGCATTTTTACTAGCAAACGATAATTATTGCTAATTTAAATAAATAAACGGTGGACAATTAAAAAAAAATGCCTGGACAAGTGTGGACAACAGATGGACAATCAAACGTATCAGTTTTTACGACGTTTTTTTGACTTCGGTGTGTTGGGCCTTATTTCACGTTTTTTTAGTATCTCGTAAACAAAAGGTGGACAAAAAAATTTTTTGCTGGACAAGGGTGGACATTCGATGGACAATCAAACGTGAAAAAAAATTTCCAAAAATTCTTATTTTTTGGCATTTTTACTAGCAAACGATAATTATTGCTAATTTAAATAAATAAAAGGTGGACAATTAAAAAAGTGCCTGGACAAGTGTGGACAACAGTTGGACAATCAAACGTATCAGTTTTTACGACGTTTTTTTGACTTGGGAGTGTTGGGCCTTATTTCACGTTTTTTTAGTATCTTGTAAACAAAAGGTGGACAAAAAAAATTGTTTGCTGGACAAGAGTGGACATTTGATGGACAATTAAAAAAAAATTTTTTTTGAAAGAATCGTGTTTGGAGGTGCCAACTTCACAGAGCTATGTTTTCAGTAGAATACACAGTCACCAATTCAGCTTTGCGGCGCCTTCTCCATTCTCCTGTCAATTCATCTCTTTGGAGGCCAAATATCATTCTGAGAACTTTCCTTTCAAAATCCAGCAGCATATTTTTATTTCCCGGTGATGTAGAGTCCATGTTTCACTTCCATATGTAACAATTGGGCGAATACATTAGCATGTACAATCCTAATTTAGATTGCCTTTTTAGCAGGTTACATCTTAATAATAATGATAGGGAGTATAATGCTCTATTCCACGCAGCTATTCATGCTCAGACCTCTTTTCATATGTGGCTGTCATCTGTGATTACGGCCTCTAGATATTTAAATTCTTTTACCACTTCGAAGTTGAGGTCATTAATAGATATGTTCCGCCTAACTCTTGGTCTTGGATTTTTGGTTACTAGCATGTATTTCGTCTTCTATTAATTTATTCGAAGACCCAGACTACCTGTTTCTTCCTCAAGTTGTGAAAAGATCTCTCACGACTTTTGTAGAGTGAGTCACAAACTATTCAAATCTGTTCACTTTGGTGCAGGTATATCAAAGTAAGCGCCGCGGAAAGTGTAAGTACTTCGTATTAATGAGAGAATGTGACTGTCGTGGAGTTAAACCCGCAGAATACGAGTCCCACGGAGACCCCATTCAAAGTCCGCGTTTTGTGATTGTTTAGAGGTTTTAGACTCAAGGGTGTATGTGTGAGATAGATTAGATTATTAGATTGATTGTCTAGGAACGCTCTATTCCACGCAGCTATCCATGCTCAGACCTCTTTTCATATGTGGTTGTCATCTGTGATTACCGCCTGTAGATATTTAAACTGTTTTATTACTTCGAAGTTGTGGTCATTAATATATATGTTCCGCATAACTCTTGGTCTTGGATTTTTGGTTACTAGATGACTGATGAGCGACTGCACCTAGATCATCAGCAAAGGTCGACAATAGTTTTGATCCTCGATTTGCAAATCCCCCTGTCAGCTCTGATGATATTTTACTTATTAGATATTCTAAGGCCAAATTGAATATCAAGGATGATAAAGGGTGTTCGTGTCTAAGTCCTTATGTTACACTTAGAGCCGGTACTTTATATCCCGGTTAAATCTCGGTTAGCTAACTGGGGTTTAATCGAGACAGAAATATAATATGCATAACATAGACATAAACGCAATTATACTTTTTATTATAATCATAAATAATTATAATAATAATTATAATTGCATTTATTACAACGAAAGAGGCCCTATGAGGTACTTTTCTGTCCAGATTTTTTTCTGTTAGCTAACCGGGGTTTAATCGGGATATAAAGTGCCGGCCTTTAGTATCTTGTATTTGTTGTCAGTAATTTAAGACATTTTGAAAAACAAAAATTAAAAGTAATTTAGGTACATTTATTGAGAGCCACAAATAATCCTTCAACACAGTCCTTCAATCCACATTCACATGTGGCTCGCGAGCCCCAATTTGGCCACCCCTGATTTATGGAATGAATTAAAAAAAAGCTATTCGCCGTCATCCTAGGCCTCCAGATTTGGTACAGTTATGGCCCTGGTAGAGGAATATCGGGCTATTCCCCAGACAAGGGTAACACATCTTTATTCGATGCTAAACAGATTGCAAGCAGTCATTGTTGCAAGAGGTGTACGTACCCGCTATTGAATTGTTTTGTTTTGTTGTTAAATTTGTTTTGTTTTGTTAATTTTAGTACGTTTGGTATTTTTAATTAATTAAACCTTCAAAGCAGTGTTTTTATTTACAGCTCTTACAAGAAAAGAGATATTCGCATAATTCAAAAAAAAAACCCTAGTGATATCTCCAGAATAATACAAAAGGAGTATGAAATAAAATCAGCAATCCAATTTTTCCACAGAATTTTTAGGAGAAAAAACAACGCTTCCATTCACTCCCGTATATTGCTATCTAAGCAAACATTTTTTGTTACCGGAATAATAACAAACGATATCAATACATGTACCTACAAACTGATGCAAGAATCTTGAAAATCGGAGTACAAATAATAAAGTTAAAGATTGTCAAACTTCATCAAAAATTTTGTGTGGCGGAATTTTGTGCCGGTGAGTGTATATGAAAAAATGTTTGTCCGATAAATATGTTGGGCATTTTAATAAGTCCGACACGTAGAACATGTCAAATGACAGGAATTATAAATATTGGTGAAAGATAGCAGTCTGATTTTTGCATGAGAGTTTAATGAAATGGTAACAAATCAGTTGGAAGTTCTGTCCAACAAAATACATAAGACGTTTTCCTAGTCTGACGTTCGAAACCTGTAACCTGTTCCACAATTAAAACTTCCCCTGTTCCAGTGTTCCCGTACATTAAAGTTTGTCCGACTAAATACTGTTAAGCTTAATAAACTTTTTTTGGGTACGCGAGATCCAGGTCTACAGTTCTATTAATTTATTTTTTTAATCTTCTACTAGGTATCAATTTGACCAGGATATTCCGACAGGTTTTTATTTTTTTTAGTTACTTTTCTTTGCAATTGATATAGTTTTCTACCCTCTAAAACCTTATAACTATAGAACAGTTCATGATTCAATCGTTCTTTTTAGAATTTAGGATCAATACCTTGTCATATTTATCATTTCTTATTTAAAAAATATATCTTTATGTGTATCCATTTTATTGTAGATATGCTTCTGAAAATATAATTCTCTTATTCAAAATTTCAGTAGCTGATAGCAATAAACTGAAAGCAGATATACTTCGTTCTACACAAATCAATGCTCATATAAATAAGCCGTGCCTTTTTGATTTATTGATGAAAATAATTTAAGGTTATCGAACTTTTTCCCGACCTATTGTCAACAATTCTTTGCATACGAGCATGAACCATTCACGTCTGTTCAAACGTTAGGAATCGTTCAAACATATAACTAAATAAAATAAAAAAAACTAACGCCAGTTGTCAGTTTATTTTTTATTGTCGAGGTTTTTTAATAATTAATCATTTGCCCATGTATCAAATTTCCAGGATATCTTTTTTCGGCTCTTCTCGTAACGAATTGCAAAATGATGCATAGTCTACAATTTCTGGAACAACAAAGAACACAAAGGAATTTCTAATGAAGCGTAAAAATTGTATAAATAGTTTCTATTGGCCGAAGGGAGGGAATCTCGAGGGTGGGTCAAAAATAGTTCGGCTCTGGGGTTTCTAATGGTCGGAGAAAGGCATTCTTTTCTAAAATTAGATTTTTCTCATAAAGACGGCTTGCGAACAACTAGAGGGTTAATCGGGGATGATAAATAGGGAGTGTTGAAACATATACATATTCCAATTTTGTTGGGTAGGTGTATGGACTTTATTATCTATCACATGAGAATGTAGGTTTGTATGTATAATCACAAATAAAAACTACAATGTTTTGATTACTTTAGGTCTACAGACTTATTAATTATAATTTAAGATTGTTTCGTATTTTTGTTCTTTCATATTATCAGTTCTCTTTTTACATAATGTACAACTCTATATACCGGGTGGTGAATCGTCTAACGGGCCATGGGGAACTCAATGGGAAATTCTAAAGTGTTGAATTCCTGCTTCCCTAATTATTTTACATCAAGAGTCATGAGAAACTAGTTATACAGGACTGATATCTGTATCGATATAAATGTTACAATAATTATTGTTTTAAACATTACAAACTTTTGTAAAAATTCAATATATTTGCAGACTATTATTATCAAAGTTAGGCCACACAATCATACATAGTGCGGAATTTGTATAACAGTAATGTGTAAAATCGGTAAGGGTGTTTATGGCACTCTCTGAACGAACTGAAATATAAGACGTCTTTTGGTTTCGCTTTACAACAAAAATATTATTTTCAATTAGTTTTATTCCTAACTGAATATGCGGTACCAAGTTTTCGTTGGAATCTTGCCACGCTAAACAGGCAGGAAGTGAGATCCAATTTATAGATTTACCCTGGTATTCTTTTTTCAGCATTCGTTTTATTTGTAAATTGTAGAAACCAAGAATAGAAGGCGTTACCAGAAACTTGGTCTCAATAATACTTTTATTTTTAATATTATTTTCAATTTTATTAAAATTAAAATTTTAATTTTTTTGTGCAGATGTCGCCACAGCATCCATGTCGTGTTATTTTGTTGTAATTCAGTGCTGGCAGTTGGATTTGTTTCAGTTAGGTCAGAGATAGTCGTATATACACTCTCTGATGAAAGCTAATGAGCTTTAAACCGGTAAGGGTGTTAATGGCACTCTCTGAACGAACTGAAATATAAGGCGTCTCTTGGTTGAGAGTTTAAAAAAGTTTGCAGATACTGGGACCGTGATTCCTGATTGTACCTACCTTTACAAATAATAGCAGTAGTTTCTTCTTTTGGAGCAGCCCTACTAATATAGTTGATGAATGAAGCCAGAAGGAGCATAACCTGCATAACCCACCTTGCAAGTTTACACCAATATCAACTCCTTGTGAATGGAGGAACTAATAAGAGGGCTGGCGATAACGGGCCTATGCTAAAACCAAAGGGCGTCTATGCTAGTGTTGCAGGCAGGCGTCTTATACCCTAGCGCCGGTACTGACTAAGAACTGATATAAAGACCCAAACACTAGAAGAGGACTGAATCAGGAAAAAATTAAAATAAGGAACTCTACTTATATACAGTAACCTCCACCCTACTCTACTAGATACATAGGAACATTGAGCTATTACAGACCTGGACCCTTCACTTGTTGTAATGTTTATTTTATGTCTAGTGACGTCAGAAAATGTATAGAAACTGAATATTAAGAGGAAACAGTAGCGATCAACAGGTAGCAAAAACGCGTTCCAAGATTGCGGCTGTAATTTTGAATATTTTTTCGAGATATTTGGCTCGAAATATTTCGGGATATCTGCCAATTTGAAAAATATATTAATATGTGGAAATTACTCTGTAATTAAATACAATATTAAAAAACGAGCCTGTACCGCCATTAAGAAGAACAAAAAAATACACTTTTTTATCCGATGCCTAGATTTTGTGTCATTTTGGAACTACTAAAATTTTTTATTTCATTAGTAGTTCTAAAATGACACAAAATCTAGGCATCGGATAAAAAAGTTTATTTGAAGAAAGTGTATTTTTCTGTTCTTCTTAATGGCGGTACAGGCTCGTTTTTTTAATATTGTATTTAATTACAGAGTCATTTCCATACATTAATATATTTTTAAAATTTTGCTCTGTACCGCCATTCTTTATTATATTACAAATACGTGTGCCAAATTTTCAAAATTACAGCCGCAATCTTGGAACGCGTTTTCGCTACCTGTTGATCGCTACTGTTTCACCTTAATACAGAAAATTAACAAATAATAGATCAGCTGTACCTATTCGACATTTATAGTTGTCATTTTGTTAAACTTGCAAAAGTTTTAACGTATTGTAATATTATTTGTGTTTGAATGAAGTTATTTTAAAGCAGAGTAACAATACTAGATATTAATTAATGTATTTTTTGTATAGAAAAACAATTATTTTGTATAGTTTCTTGACAGTAACATGACAGGGATAAAAGTCACATTTGAGAACGGACCATATTAGCCCATAAGCATAGCAATTAGGTACCTACCCATGTATCTAGTAGCGTGGTGCTTACTGTATACTAAAAGAACTCCAAGACAGTATGAAGTATGAACAGTTTAAAAAACGGAAAAGGTGTAGATGATATTATATGTAGTAAACAAATAGAGCATCTAGGCAAAGGAGCAACAAAAGAATCTTACAACTCCATAATACGTGCTGTGCATCCTGCGAAACTTCAAAATCATGGAGAAAATCTAAAATAATATCCTTCTTAAAACCATAAAAGGGCCCAGAAAAGCTCAGTAACTACAGACCTATTTCCCTGCTATGTCACTTTTTCAAACTATTATGCTCATCCTCGCCAAAATAGAAAAAATTTCAAAAGGCAGCTCATCCCAGAACAAGGAGGAATAAGACACGACAAATCTTGTATCGGTCCAGGTAACATAATAATATAGATTGAACAGAGCTTCGAAAAAAAAACTTATAACAGGGGCTGCTTCCGTAGATCTGACAGCAGCCTGTGACACAGTAAGGTACAAGACAGTACAGTACAGTAGTCTACACGAAAGATAATTTTTGAGATCAAAATGTGTCAAATTTTGTAACATCTGTATTTTAATCTTTATTTTATTTGCTAAATTTGTCTTCTGAAACTATGAGGAGGTTCTTGAGATTCTGCCAAAATGGCATGATTTGATGAAGATGAAAATAAAAACAGAAGACTGGAATATATGGAAAAGAATGGAATGGCCCCATATTCCTAATATGAATAAAGTGGTTGTGATAGATATAGTGAATGATTGAAAATAAATTTAGTTAAACAATTATCATGTTGTCATTACAAGCGTGGAAGAGAAGTTATTACGTCTAATTTTAACTGTGTAAACCTGTTTCCTCATAACTATATAGAAAATATGGCTAATGTACTATTATGTATCACTTTATCAATCAAAGATAGAGTAAAAATTTAAATTTTTAATTATAACGCGGGCACATAAATTTGATACACCCTGTATATTGATTTGTAACTATTTAGTAGAAGGTAGCTTTTACGCAGTGGGTTTCTCCTTAATGAGTTTTTCCCTGAAGACTTAAAGACATTTGTAAATACAGTGAAGTGAAATGACAATTTATTTCGGATTATAATTTAAAAAGATTGTTTGTTACGGGAAGGTAAAATCTACAGGTAGTTGTAATTATTAGTTTTTGGGAAAATAAAGGTAGAGATTTGGAATTTTAAGTCTGTTTTTTTTAAGCACAAGAGTATTTGTATAATTTCCGGAAAGTGATTAGGATGAGTAGAAGTATTGTTTGAAAGAATGCCGGGTTTTTCGAATGAAAAAGAGAAGTGTTTCTGATTGGCTTAGCAATTTGGAAGGGGGAAAGAGAGGTTTTGAATGTTCAGATAGTTTGGAAAAGAAAGATTATTGTGTGGTCGGTATCCGAGAAAGACAGTCGAAAATTTTCGCGTATAGTTCAGAAGCAAGTACTAGTGGTTGTTTGATAGTGGAGAGTAGCTGAAAAGTGGAACGAGAGACAAATCAAATTGAGAAGAAAACCTCTTTGATTCTGTAAAGTCCAAGAGAGTAAGTAAGTTACAAGAGCTATAGTTATTAAAATTATTTATGACACCAAGTAAAAAAGATTCTTGGGTCTCAGGAGATTATCATTGAGAGAAAGAGAGGAGAGAGTTTTGCAGTTTATTGAACGAGTACTGGTCAAAAGCGGCCTGGCTTGTGTTTTGGAGAAATAGTTGCTGGTATGCTGCTGGATTGATGCTGAAAACGGAGAGGGCTTTGATTGGTAGCCTAACATAATCAACAAGGAAGAGCTGTTTGGGTCAAGAGGAGACATCATTGTGTATGAATCAAAAAGGTCAGTCAATAACTTATGTGATAGATGTTCTCTATAATTAGAAGTTAAAATATTTGCGTAAAAGCATATGAATTAAGGTTCCAACATTTCAATAATTTAATAGGAAGTATAAGTAGTTTTGCAAATACCTCAATTTGTTTTGTTTAGTTTATTTTATAAATGGTTTCAGGAACAAAGCGATAAATATTTGTTTAAATTAGATTAATTATATGGTAAAAGTTTCATTTGGACAATTATGCACACAGGATTTAATTGATAGATTTTCAGAGCATTGCTTTTGATAATATAGTTATTTTCGTAACAAGTGCAGAAAGTCATTCTTTTCCGCACGCGACTGCAGTTTGCCGAACGACGCGAAGCGGGAGTTCGGCAAGCAGTCGAGTGCGGAAAATAGACTTTCTGCAAGAGTTACGAACAATATTTTTTCTAAGAGTCTTTAAAAAATTACCAAATCTTAATCAATTAATTTAATTAATATGAAAATACATACACAAATTAAATCTTTGACAAGGTTGTCAAAAATAAACTTTCAATATAATTAGTTAGCATGACGACGATCTTGGTTTCCATGACGATGATTCAAAACGACTGTTATTGTCTACCGATTTGACTTTCGAATATTATGTCAAAATAATTTTATTTCATCGAATTGTCGCGTTAATTTCATTAAAACAGGAACACAATAAGATATATTTGAAATAAATTAGTAAATAATATCTAAATATTAGTTTATTGCATGTATTATAATTACTTTAAGGCCATATTAACATATCTAAATTAACACGCGTGCGGAAAAGTAAAAACCGCGTGCGGGAAAGTAACACGCGTGCGGAAAAGTAACACGCGTGCAGAAAAGTGAAACTTTCTAAACTAAAATCGTGCGCGAAAGTAGACATTTTTGCACGCTCGTAGAAAAAAGGTATTTGTATGTGCTTATTTATGATTTTTCTATTTATTTCCTTTTCCTATTTTATCTCGATAAGGATCAACTAAGAGATACTGAAGCCACGAGAAAGGATAAGTATAACCTAAGATAATTTTAGTTAATTTTTATAACAAAAAGGCACCCTGAGAATTTTTATTAATTGTTTATGTATGATTTGCGTCAATTCAATAATTAAGTAAATAAATACTCAATTAAAATAAAAGTAATAGAAAGCAAATCATAACAGTACATACACTTGTAAATAAAATTAGTACAAAAACATTAAAATATTTCCAAAAATTAACTGTCAGCCAGCCTTCGAAAGTAGTTCCAAAAAAGATGTCAACAAAACAAACATGCACATTTTCAATCATCAGCAAAAAAGCATCGGAAGCAATCAATTACTTGTTCTCCTTTCGGCCCTGATCCAGGTCCGGGATTGTCGACAAACAATTTAATTAGACTAAAACAAATATCTTATTGTGAAAACGTATTGCCGCGTCATCAAATCGAAGAATCCCTTTTATTCGAGAGTTCATCGTAGGATCATCCAAGACGTTGCAGTTTCCGAGACGTTGCCAAGTTTATTTTGCCATTTAATAAAGCCATACAGAGAATATTGAATTCCAGTTTGTTTAATCACAAACACGTGCAAATAGTCTAAGAAAATATGTATGAGTGTCTTCTTTCGTCTTTCTCTCCTACTTTCTCCTACTTCTACGTAGAACTTGACAATCAGTCATTCTTCGTATTGGGTGATTAACGTCTCGATGTTGAATAATCCTCGGTCCTTCTTAACCCATACCAGCAACCTGTGTTCGAAACAAAGTAGAAAATGCTCATATATATTTTACATCAGACAGAAATAACATTCATGCGGTTACCATTTAAATTGGCGAAATTGCAGTCAGCAACAATCAGAAACCCCCGAAAGTCTTATGTCCTCCGCATGTTCTTGATGATTTGCAATTATTACGTACCTGTTGCTTTAAAAACTATTTAAAAATCACTACAATTATAAACTTTTTTGTTTCTGTCCTTACAACAATAAAACTAATATATTATATAGTATTTTTACTACAAAAGCGATATTACGTAGGTCAAAATTTTTGACGTAAGAGAACTGTCAAAACATTAGATTGGGACTTTTCATTATTGCCATGTCTATAATAAACATGGCAATAATGGAAAGTCACATTTTAATGTTTTGACAGTTCTCTTACGTCAAAAATGTTGACCTACGTAATATCGCTTTTGTAGTAAAAATACTATACATTTGTTTACCTTCATATTGAACAATTATTTATTATTGACAGATCATTTCAACACCCAATCAGAGCCCGTATAACGACTAATAAATTTCGCAATCACTTGCATCGTGCAAAGTGGCTATGTTCAAATATCATAACAAAATTTGATCAACTATTTTTAAAACACTTACCAGTGTAAGATTCTTTAGCTTTGAACAAGCGAGATCGTAGATCGTCCCGGTTGATTGTTGTTATCCACAGTTCTCTACGCCTTCGAGCTAATAGGTTTTTTATCAGTAATTTTGCGGCACTCATATAGTCACAGTTTGATGGGCTTTCACATTGGCATGCAACAATCATCTCTTCTATGTTAATAAGTCCAAAAATATAATATGAAAACTATTTAAAAAGGCAGTATAACCATTAACTAACTTTTTGTTTGTTGTTTCTCTTCCTACAAATTTTAAAACGCAACAACCATACATAACCAAACCACAGTCCCACAGCTGTGCCACAGCTGCCATATTGGATAATTTTTGTCATGCCATTTGAACATCCAATCAGAACAAAGTTGTAATGCGACTGCGCCGGGATCAAAGGTTTTAATCCTATTAAAATTCACCCTCATATCGCGCGTAAAGAAGTATAACTTCAAAAAAATGTTCACAACACACAACTGCTTTGAATAACCTGGAGAAGGAAGACAGACATGATCATTTTTAACGCTTGGAATAGTATTCCTGATTCTTATGATCAGCTGAAAAAGCTCACGTTTGTCGTTCTTTCCCTTTTTTGTGCTACATATCAACATTTAAAAAAAAATGGAATTTGCGCCAAAAATGTTGTAAAACATACAGTGTTGTAGGAAATAAATACTTACAAAACGAAAGAACATGTTTCTACGATGATTAGAACTGAAGATATCACCAAAAAACGAAAAAAACACGTTTTAATTTTTTAGGGGGTCATGGATGGGGCTATGGGTTTAAAAAATTTTTTGGTCGAATACTTTTTGATGTAGAACATGTGTTATTTTTTATTTTTGGAATATCGCTGGGCGCATTTTTCACTATCTTAATCGACTAGATCCTTTAGTTTTATTTAGCGTAATAAAAGTTTGCTGAACAAGCAGATTTCGCTCCCATTTTTTTAATTGTTGTAATATTTGGCTCTTTGACTAAAAAGTTTGCCGACCACTGGTCTACACAATCGAAAACGATCAACTCCTGTTAGCTTTACGTACAATAATTTCAGAATGTCTACATAGCAAATATAGACCAGTTGGAATAGAAATGTTGCCAAGGTAGGTAGATATTCTTTAAACATCGATTGATGAAATCCCTAAGAGTTTTTTGCAATACAATATTCAAAACTCCTTTGTTTTTTAATTGCTAATCAAGCATGCGCGATACTATTTTCCACCGTTGCATGTGTATGCAGAATGGTGCAAATGAAAGGAATAAATTCGTTATTTCGTAAATCGGCGACTTTAAGGAAAAATCCCGAAACAGGTCGATTTTTATTTTTAAGTTATGATATTGTGACATATATGGTATACTAGTGACGTCATCCATCTGGGCGTGATGACGTAATCGATGATTTTTTTAAATGAGAATAGGGGTTGTGTGCTAGCTCACTTGAAAGGTTCTTCAATTATCTATTCAGTAATATAAACATTTACATAATTATTTATACAAGGTGTCTAATAATTGAATTTTTTTGTCAATTTGCCAAATGATTTAATTTAATAAAAAATTTTTGGACACCCTGTATAAATAATTATGTACATGTTTATATTACTGAATAGAGAATGGAAGAACCTTTCAAATGAGCCAGCACACGACCCGTATTCTCATTAAAAAAAATCATCGATTACGTCATCACGCCTAGATGGATGACGTCACTAGTATACTATAAATGCCACAATATCATAACTTAAAAATAAAAACCGATCTGTTTTGGAATTTTTCCTTAAAATCACCGGTTTATGAAATAACGAATTTATTCCTTTCATTTGCACCATACTGTATACATATTCAACGGTGGAAAATAGTGTCGCGCAACCTTGATTGGCAATTAAAAAACAAAGGGGTTTTTGATATTGTATTGCAGAAAACTCTTCGAGATTTCATCAATCGATGTTTAAAGAATATCTACCTACCTTGGTAACATTCAAATTTTCAGTTTTTCACATAGTTTTTGAGGGTTAAAAATGGCCGATTTCGCAATTTTCCAATTTTTAATCGCTTATATATCAAAAACTATCAACTTTAGAGAAAAGTCACTAAAGACCTTTTCTGTTTGGAATGATCCAAGAAACCTAAAAAAAAATTTTTCCATGCAAAAAAAATAATTTTAGGAAAAAACAAAAAAAACGTTTAAAAAATTTTTGACCAACTTTTGGTCCTGGCAACATGCAAATTTGTTAAAAGGGGTCCTTTTTGAGTAAGATTGTGCAAAAAATCCGAATAAGAATATTTTTCCTAGCGGATGCGCAGTGGCTTTCTGGACTATAATTTACATAATATACCAAAATATACCAAAAGTTATATTTTTTTTGTTCAAAATACACTTAATTTGTTAGAAAGACTATTAAAGCAGACAAAAGACATTAAATACTTACCTTAAACTTATTTTCACATACATGAAGACCTTGAGAATGAGTTCATCATTATCATAAGTTCCCATTTATCACTACAGCAAAGAAAACGAGAATATCGTGTAAAGAGTATGCTCCGGGATGAGATGAAAAATGTGAAAAATTGTATCAAGAATACAACGAAAGCCAAGACTGAGAAATGGATGGGAACTGTAGGAAAACTAGACTTTACTAAATCAAGCAGGAAAGCATGATCCTTAGAAAACTTGGTAATAGCAGACATCCAACTAGAGACAAAGTATCAATAGTTCCGAACATCCGAACAGAGTGGCCTCCCACATTGTAGCAACCTCATGTGCACCTAGAGATCGTGACTATATCACAAAAGTAAAACAAAACTTAAAAATACTGAAGTCTGCATGCTCACCTATATCTTAATAATCTGATGAGTTTACTCCAGAAGAAATCACCTCAGCAATATCAGAAATTAAGTCTGGAAAGGCACACGTATCCGATAAAATCCATCCAGAATTTGAACTTCTCTGTGGCAAATAGAGGAGAAATCACCACTTACTTATGAAGGCAATTATAGCCATATTAAAATCAGAAAAGGTAAATGATCAGCCTCAAAACTACCGACCCATGTTCTGCTGAGCTGTCTCTATAAACTGTTGGAAGGCTTAATCTACAACAGATTTAATAGAAACGTATTTGAATTGATACCCATTGAGAAAGCAGGGTTCAGGGACCTAACCGTAGTTACACAAATACCATTTAGTATTCTAAGCACGATTTCTGAAGTGAGACTTTATAATCATTCATAAATTATTCTCTTCTCATAGAATATAGAAAAATCCAGACTAACCATCC
Organism: Diabrotica virgifera virgifera; assembly: GCF_917563875.1. NCBI lineage: Eukaryota > Metazoa > Arthropoda > Insecta > Coleoptera > Chrysomelidae > Diabrotica > Diabrotica virgifera. The sequence continues at coordinate 47,663,210 of NC_065444.1, forward strand.
ACTACCCATCCACCATGAGAAACTTGATATCAAAATGGAGGAACTGCGCTCTAGATATCCTCCATCCATTGTTAAAGGCTATTTCCTGAACATTTCAGCGCCACTAACGCCTAGAGAAGACAATGAAAGAGCGACTCACCACAGGACGTACACCAAATAGGCTCTATCGATCACAAACCACCAGGCTTTGAACTGCCCTGCAGTCATGGACAAACAAGCAGCGGTAGATGTACTGATAGCTTGGGACTATAGATGGGGAAAAGCTCTTACTCCGTGTGACTGTGGTGGGCAACGGTGTTGAAGAATACATCCCAAAGCGTCTCCCTAGAGTTTTTGATGACTTCCTGAATCGTTTGTAATACAACGTTTTCTATTGGTTTTAATTATGTGTTCTTATTGTATGCCAGTGGCGGCTCGTCAGAGGAGGCAAGTGAGGCTTAGCTTCCCCATACATTTTTTACACACGCAACACTGTTTTGTTTATCTTGAATCGCGAAAAACAACAAGCATTCTCACTATTATACAACGTGTAAATTCCATATTATCACTCAATATCCATACGCACGGAGCATTAGCATTAGAACGCATGATTGCGTCCAGTTTTTTATTATTATTGTAGGCAGGACCCTGGGCTGAGAGCCCGGTCAGCCTCCGTTGCTAATGCTCCGCGCAGCGCAGCAGGCGTTTAAGAAGAGCCCGTCTCCTAACAGTGGCATCTACGGTGCCATCACGCTGCCCGTAGATTTACCAACGGAGGCTAAATAGCTTCTCGGCTCCGTTGCCGTTGCGTGCATCTCAGGACAACGAATTTTAGGGTCCTGACTAAAAATAATGAAAAAACTAAAAGTGCGAATTTTTTTATGAAATTTGGTATTTGGGGTTAGAATAATATTTGGAACATCTTGTTCAAATAAGTTTTTCCGATATTTGTAACTCAAAGCAAAATATCGGTAATTTATCATGTTTTTGGATTCGCAGTGGGCCGCGTTTAGAATTAAAAAAATTCAGTTGAGTATTTTAAAAAATGTGAACCGTCAACCTGTATGGACTGCAAAACTTCAAATCTGTAGGTATTTATTTTGATATGCATATCTACTTACAAAGATGGAATTGTAACAAATAATCGACACAAACTTTGGTATTAAACTTTTACAATTAGACTAATTATTTTTAAAATGATGTGATATTATGAAATTGTGAATTAAAATGATATTATGAAAGGTAAATAAAAAATGGTCAAAAATGGGGCCTTACATTACATTTTTTGGCGCATTTTTTTGTTAGTGCTTTGTCTAGATATTTGAGAGTTAGGTATAGCCTCCCCTATTGTAAAAATCACGTGCCGCCACTGTTGTATGCCATACGCTATATATAAATATATTAGTCGAATTTTTCTATTTCGTGTATGAAGTCCATTTTCCTTCACAGTACACGTAGCAATTGGTGCCCCCTCTGCTTTATAGATATTTCAAAATATTTTTAAACTTTCCACCGATTTCATAATTTTCGATACATCTGACAAGTACGCAGTTTCTAGAAATGTTGCAATTTTCTGAAAGCTCTCCGGACTTCTTTTAAGCTCTGATAGAGAAAGAAACGAAAACCAAAAGGGAAAAAGAGACGGAAATATTCAGTGTCGTGCGCCGCGGTCTGAGGGAAGGTCTAGGTTTTATGGACGGTTATTTTTAGTGCATACAGACAGCAGCACTTTTAAAGATAAAATTAGGAAATACAAAATACAATAAAAAACATAATATTAAGCGATCTATAAGTGGGAGTAACAATATGTACTTACCAATATAAAAAATTTATTTAAGAAAAAATCATTAGAAAGGAAAAAGAAGGAAATTGGTAACTGTCCCGAAGCAATATAGTAATGAAATTTTACTTAAAATTTACGAAATAAAACTATCTTAGATCTACCTCTATGTTCATATTTGTCAATATGTTCTACATTCTACAGTATTACCATCTATCTAAGAGACCATTAATATTCAATTTAGCTGGATGGTATTGTTCGAGTTGTGAAGTTATATAAACAAGGGATCATTTCATAAAGCAGGTAGATCCCTTGTTTATGGAAATAACACACTGCTTAGCTGAATTTTAATGAGTTTCTTAGATAACTTGTTAGACTGTAGTAGTTGGTACATTTTATTTTCCAAGCTGTTAACAACATTTGTTTCGTCTGTATATCTGAGACTGTAGATATTTTTTCCGACAATAATAATAACACCATTCCTATCATACTTAAATCCATGCTTATAACAGCATACTTCAAGGAATGAAATTTTTAACCCTTTTTCTATTCGATTTTTGATCTAATATAGACTCCTCCCATTTTCTTTTCTGTCCTGTGCCAGACATTTTCATGTTGGTCCTGTAACACTTTTAATGTCATCGCCCTACTCCATTTTGATGTTTTACTCGTTATCTCTTTTTCCCAAGAGATCTCCAACTCCCTATTTCTATGTTCCATCCACCATCCAATACAACGGAAAGCACAGAAGATAAGATAGAATCCCTTAATAAAACGATAGATGGCATTAAAGACAATTTTATGAAGAACGAAGAAGGTAAGAATAAGATATGGATGACGACAGAGATTCTGCAACTAATGGAAGAAAGAAGGAAAACCAAGAACGATAACTCCATGTATAAAACATTACAGCGAGAGATACAGAGAAAGATCAGAGAAGCCAAACAGAAAGAACTGGAGAAAAAATGCCAAGAAATCGAAATTCTGCAAAGTAAATACGACGAATTGAACGTGCATAAGAAGGTAAGAGAAATTACAGGCAAATGTAAAAGCAGAAGAATAAGTAAACTTGTTAATGACAGTGGAGAGATAATCGTGGACAAAGAGAGTATCAATAATACCTGGAAAAATTACATACGAAATTTATTTTTTGATGAAAGGGAGAACCAGTCCCCAATACCTACGGAAACAGGACCACCTATACTAGTGGCAGAAATAAGAGCAGTCATAATATCACTAAAAGAAGGTAGAGCTCCAGGACCAGACGGAGTACAATCTGAAGTATGCCTCACTAGACTTATTAATTAGCCTATATTCTCCGCACTTTTTTGCTCCCTGTTTCTTTGGTAAGGTAATAAATTCTGAAACTAACCAATCTCTTGGGATATTGCCTGTGTCATAGATATTATTGAAGATTTTACATACATAGTATTCGTAAAGATTCATCATCAAGAAGTTTAAAACTTTTTATTAAAATTATACATCGTAGAATATACAAGCTATGCGAAGAGAGAATACAAGACACACAGTTTGGATTCATGAAAGGCGTAGGTACAAGAGATGCACTGTTTAGTCTACAGGTTTTATTTCAAAGATGCAGAGATATGACTTGCGATATTTACACCTGCTTTGTGGACTACCAAAAAGCATTTGATACAGTTCAACACCAAAAAATGATGGATGTTCTAACAAAAGCCCAAATGGATGATAAAGACCGACGTGTAATACAAAATTTATAATGGAACCAATCAGCCACAATAAGAACGAATCTTGGAGGTGAACCAACGGAAGCGATTCAGATTCTACGAGGTGTTAAACAAGGTTGTATACTTTCACCTATATTATTTAACCTATATTCAGGGAAAATATTTAGTGAAGCCTTGGAAAATTGTGAACATGGAATACTTCTAAATGGAGAACGCCTAAACAACATCCGCTATGCAGACGACACCGTTATTTTTGCAGATAGTTTGAACAGTTTACAGCAACTAATAAACAAAGTGAATAAAGTAAGTGAAAGATTTGGACTTCAAGTAAATATATCAAAAACTAAATTTATGATCATCAGCAAAAATAAAATTAGAGAAGCTCAACTACTTATCAATAATACACCAGTGGACCGAGTAAAACAGTATAACTATCTTGGAACAATAGTAAACGAACAATGGGATCACTCACAAGAAATAAAATATAGAATAGAGAAGGCTAGGAGTGCATTCAGTAACATGGCCAAACTCTTTAAAAGCCACAACCTTAATCTGGAGATAAAAATAAGGCTCCTACGATGTTATATCTTCTCAATATTTTTTTACGGAGTTGAATCCTGGACACTCACTGAAGCAATGGAGAAAAAACTTGAAGCCTTCGAGATGTGGCTATACAGGCGAATCCTAAGGATATCATGGACGGACAAGATAACCAACGAGACCGTATTACGAAGAGTGGGCAAAGAAAGAGAGGTGATGTATACCATTAAAAGGAGAAAGTTAGAATATCTCGGACACATAATGAGAAACGGCACTAAATACAGATTACTGAAGGTAATCCTTCAAAGTAAAGTATTCGGAAAGCGAGGAATTGGGAGAAGAAGAATATCATGGTTAAAGAACCTGAGGAAATGGTTCTCCACAACAACAACTAATCTATTTAAAGCATCAGTTAATAAAATAATTATAGCCAGAATGATTGCCAATATTCGAAACGAATAGGCACTAAAAGAAGAAGAATGCACCATCCATCCATTTCATTGAAGCTGCTTGTTCGATAACGTGTTTTTACTTTTGTTCTCTCTCTAATTGATAAATTAGTTTGAAGTTCCCGAAAGGAACTAGGAATAGGAATAAAAAATTATTTTTTGGCCACCCGGTATAAATAATGATGTTAATGTTTATTTTACTGAATAGAGAATTGAATCAACTTTCAAATGAGCTACCACACGACCCCTATTCCCATTTTAAAAAATCGTCGATGACGTCATCACGCCCAAATCGATGACGTCACTATTATGGGATATACGTCAAAAAATCATAATTTAAAAATAAAAATCGACCTGTCAGAGCTTTGACTCTGAAAATAATTAAGTCATGAGAGAATAGACCGTTTCCACACTTTATGAATGCACTGTATAAGAGGGCCAGTAATACATAAATATCGTGCTTTAGTGTCGTGTTTAAATCTGAGTATAAGCTGTTGTTTTATTTAGGCTTTCTTAAACATTTTCTCTGAATCCTTTTAATTCATTTAGTAATTAATTTAGTAATAATATGCAACATTGCTGTAACACAAAGATATGAGAAAAAATTCCTTATTATTGGTTCCATATAACATCCGGTTCTGAGAGTATGCATACTCTCAGAGTATGCATACTTCGAGAATGGCAATACGAGATATAATTAAATGATCAATTGACTTACTTTAAGAAAAATCTATCCATATGATATGAGTATTGCCGTTCGAAGAATTACAAATTTCTGTTGTTGCCATAGCAACAACAGAAAATGCCTAGGGAATGGAATGGAAGCGTTATAATACCTATTCATAAGAAATGAGATAAAGAACAATTTCGAAACTATAGAGGCATATCGCTTATTAGTACAGCATATAAAGTTCTATTATCAATTATCTTGCTAAAGAGGCTCATTCCGTACCTATTCTGAAAATATTCTAGGCGACTACCAATGCGATTTATTGGAAGGTCAACAGTTGATCAAATATTTACGGTAAGACAAATATCAGAAAAACACTGGGAATTCAACTGAGATGTGCACCAAATTTTCCTATATTTTCAGCAAGCATATGATTCGATAAAAAGAAGAAGACTATGGCTAGCAATGCTAGAAATCGTAATACCAAGAAAATTAGTGAAGCTAACGCAAATGTGCCTGACAGATTCATATGCACAGGTAAGAATTGGAGACAGAACATCAACATCATTTACTATAACATTAGGACTTAGACAAGGAGATCCGTTATCACCGTTGCTATTTAATTTGACCTCAGAATATGTAATAAGTAAAATATAATCTGAGCGGACAGGGGGATTTGCGAATTGAGGATCAAAACTATTGTTGGTCTTTGCCGATGGTCTAGATGCAGTCGTTCATTCTACAAGAGACGTAAGACAGTTGTTTTCGGAACTCAAGGAAGAAGCAAGTAGTTTGGGCGTTCGAGTAAATAAAGAGAAGACGAAATACATGCTCCTAACCAAAAATTCAAGACCAAGAGTTAGGCAGAACATAACTATTAATGACCACAACTTCGAAGTGGTAAAAGAGTTTAATTATCTGGGGGCGCTAATCACAGACGAAAACCACATAGAAAAAGACGTCTCAGCAAGGACAGCTGCGGGAGGTAGAGTATTTATACTCCCTATCATTATTATTAAGATTTAGGTTGCTAAAAGGAAAATCTAAATTGGTCTAATGTTGAAAGCGAAACATGGACTTTACATCTTCGGGAAATAAATAAGCTTCTTTGAGTAGAACACTTAGTCAGCACCATCTTCGTCTTTTTTATTTTGCTGAAATACAGTCCACAATGAGTTATGGTATAACTGTCTGGGGTGGCTTTCCTAGTATAAAGGATGTTTTCAAAGCCCAAAAGCTTATTGTGATATGGCTTGCGGATGTTTCGTATGGTTGGTCATGCAGAGGCCTATTTAAGGAGTTAAATATATTAACAGTGTATGGAATCTACATTGTCGTTACTGATACTAATTCATAAGAATAAGACAACTTTTTTATGTAACAGTGATATTCATTCACACAATACACGAAATAAGACCATACCGTAGTAGTATGGTAGTACCATACCGACATTTAGAATTAAGCAGGAAGTCATCTACTTTTTGTGGTTTACTATTGTATAATAAATTACCTCAAAATTTAAAAATATAAACTCAACTACGGGGGTTAAAACCCAAGTTAAAGATTACTTAATGACCATGTGTCCTTATACACTGGGAGAGTATTAGGATGGTGTGAATGCCCAAGCTGTATGTAATTGTATGTAATTTTAATGTTTTAAATACTTTTGTTTGTTCTATACTTTTATATTTATTTACTAACTTGCTATAAACATTATTCTGTAACTTATAGACAAATAAATTATCTATCTATCTATCTATCTATCTATCTATCTATCTATATCTATCTATCTATCTATCTATCTATTTGAAAGCAAGGTTCTCAGAATGATGTTTGCCCCTCAAAGAGATGAATTAACAGGAGAATGGAGAAGATGCCGCAATGCTAAATTGGTGACTCAAAAAATGGTGAGTATGGTACTGAAAACATCGTCAGACATATAAAAGCTAACCGTATAAGATGGCCAGGTCATGTAGTAAGGTCACACGAAGACAGAGCGTTAAAGACCATATTTTTGAGAGACCAGCCGGTAGAAGATTAGCAGGCAGTCCTAGAAAAGATAGAAGGATGATGTTTAAGCCAATTTATCTAGGATTGGGGTACAACAATGGGAAATGAAAGCAAAAGATCGTAGAAGGTGGAGGGGTATAGTAGATGCCGCGAAGACTCACTTCGAGTTGTAAAGCCAGTCAAAAAGGAGATATGTAATATGCGCCATTAATAGAGAAAAACCTATAATTGCTCTAACTTCCACTGAGGACAAATTGCATTAAAGAAGATAAAGTCGGTTTTGTAAAGGTTTTTATTTTACTAACTTAGATGGCTTCGGTAAGGAATAATTAGCCAAACAATTGTTTTATTTAACTATATCTAATGTGCAAAGCTTATTTTGGTAAATAATATATTATATTTTCCATAGATTAAGGGTATGGCAGTGTATTGGGCTACGCCAATGAAAGGGGGCCACGGTGCGGCGCGGACTGTTCTCTCAGAGCCGTCACTCACTCTCCCAAACTTACCCATGATTAATGATCGCTTAGCGGCGCACAGCTTCAAACAACAAACTTTTCCCAGAGAAAAAATATTGTATATAAGAAACGAGCGTTCGAAAAGAGTCTTTCTGTATCTACCCTTCAAGATTTCCTTCATTTCGCCCTCGGGTTCTTCGGAGCGCTTTCCGAACAGCACTGACTCCTTTGACACTTTTCCAAGTTTATTTTCTGTTGTGTCTGTCCTAATTCATTATTATTTTCATTTATTCCGAGTAACTTGCTTCGTTCTGAATTATATTTTTAAAAATTTATTAGAAAAAACAGGTTGGTCCTGCGAGTGAACCTGCTCAAGACAATTCTTTAAATATTAAAGGTATAATAATGTTTGATTGTGTATAAATAATGAAAACTTCACTTTTATAGGCTATTGCTTATGTACTTTAGAAAGGAACTACAACGTTTAAGGGGTTCTATTGTTTCATATGGTTAATGAACCTCTAAATATAAAAAACCGCGGATTGCTACCACTTAAAGGGGTGCGTTTTTGAGAAAGGGGTGAATTAATCCCTATGCACTAGAGTACATAAGGTGAGTTCTATGCACTTTTCGTGCATACACATTTATAGAAAAATTGTTCTAAATTAAATTTACTTTCCGAAATATCACCTTTTAAAGTCAAAAATATTTTTGTTACAAAAATATATTAAAAAAAAATCAAAAAATACGAAAGAAAGCAATTGTGTTTATTGTCCTACAACTTTTTTCGTATGGCGACATATAGAATTTCGGCAACATAGGTAGAGACAGAAAAAAACATCTATCCTTTCTCTTTAAAATGACTTTTCGAAGAAGTCTTTAGGATTTATGGTTTACGAAATATGATTTTTCAAAGTTCGCCACTCACAGCATTTTTGTACCATTTTCTTTATTATTTCGCAAACATCGTTCTGTAAGTTTTTGTACGTAAAATTCAATATGAAGATAAGTCAATTACCTACAAAAGGATATAAGGTTGTTTAAGCAAGTTATGGTTTTTCAAAGTTTTATACTTTTACGGATTTTTGATATTTTTTAAGATTATTTTTTAAATTTCTCATTATGACTTTTTTCTTGTACATTTAGGTATATACATTTAGGGAATAAAAAATAATGCTTATTTTTGTTTACTTTAAAATGGTGTAGTGGAAAAAATTCTAGGACTATTTTTAAACAAGATATTCGCAGGATATCCAAGGGTATCCGTAATTTGATTAAAAACATTTTTTTTTATTAGAAGGATATAATTGCATATTAGAACATAATTTTTAATTTCAAATAACTTTTCTTCATAACACTTTTCGATATTGTGAAATATAAAGTTACTTTATTCTTGAGCGAAATTCTTATTTTTTAACATACATCGTATACTATTGATAAAATTTTTGATATCTGATGATTGTGTCTTAGGTTTTAGACTATGCAAAGTATTTTATGAGCTATATTTTTTTCATTAAATTAATAATAAAAAAAGTTTTCCATATAGTTCCAACTTAGTGGAACATATTACATGTGTATATATCACACTTTGGAAAAGCATATCTTGTTTAAAAAATAATCCTAGGATTTTTTACCAGAATACTTTATACATAATATTTTTCAAAAATATATACTTAATAGTTTTCTGAGGATTCGAAAAAAATAAATGCATGTAAACCACATTTGCGCGAAATTTTGTGCCTACGCCATTAAAAGAGATATATGCAACTTGGTACGAAGGTAAAGTTCCTCTACATGTTTTGTTTGCGGATTTTAGCTAAGCTTATGATAAAGTCCATAGAGTCAATATGTATCGAGCAATGGAATATTTGGGTATCTATACCAAAAAAATTGATCAGACTAGTAAAAATGGCACTGAATTACTATACCTGTGAAATTTCTTGGCACTACATTATTCAACTTAGTGTTAAAAACTGTAATCAGAAAATGCAGCATAAAGGTAGAAGAAACAAGACAAACAAGAAACAATCATGAAAAACTGGCATCAGTGTATGGCATTTGTTGATTATGTAACCATCTTGACAAGAACGGCGAATGATAAGAAAAGTGGTGAAGAAAATTATTGAAAAAGCAAAGAATTTTGGATTTTAGCTAAATGAAGATACAACCAAATATATGATAATGAGAGAAACAGAAGTAAAAAATACTTTAGTGCGAGGTCTATAAGTGCTAAAAGCTCTAGTTTTAAAATTATGGACAATTTTGAATACCGACGAAAATTAAAAGGAGAAATGGGAGCTCGATGCCAGAATAGTAAACAGAAATAAAAAATTAGGCAGTCCCTAATGAATTCAAAATACGTTTATAGACAAGGCAAACTTCGAATATACAGAGTGGGCCAAAGAAAACAGTCCACCTCGAGATTTGGCAGTGTTTATTAGATTTTAAAGAAATGCCGAAAGAGATCGATTTTTGATCTAAGGGGGACACATTTTTACGGTACATACATCTGTCATTTGTCAACCCACTAGCTTCCACTTCCCCCACCCCTTATATTTTAATAGGGAATGAGGGTCGTGTGCTAGTTCATTTGAAATGTTATTCAATTCTCTATTCAGTAATATTAACATTGACATAAATATTTATACAGGGTGTCCAAGAAAAATTATTTTGAATTAAATTATTTGACACAAAAAGAAGAATGTATGTAATGTATTTACCTCAAAATATATTCTACTGCTGACAGAAAACAGAAAAGAATGTTTATTTTATAAACAAACTTTGTTTGTTATATTCAATGTTCAACTTACCAAGAGGCAGATGGGTGGCAGATTGAACATTGAAATTAAGCGAAAAGCAATGTTTATTTATCAAAAAACATTTTTTTCTGTTTTGTGACAAGAGTAGAATGTATTTTGAATTAAATAAATTATGTACATACATTCTTCTTTTTGTGTCAATTAATTTAATTAAAATATTTTTTTCTTGGACACCCTGTATAAATAATTATGTTAGTGTTTATATTACTGAATAGAGAATTAAATAACCTTTTAAATGAGCTAGCACACGCCCCTGTTCCCTATTTAAAAATAAGGGGTGGGGGAAGTGGAAGGGAGGGGGTTGAAAAATCACATGATGTATGTATGTACCGTAAAAATGTGTCCCCCTTAGATCAAAAATCGACCTGTTTTTTCATTTCCTTAAAATCTAATAAATACTGCCAAATATCGAGGAGGACTTTTTTCTTTGGCCCACACTGTATAAAACAGTAATTAGGCCGGCAGTAACGTATGCCTGCGATATACGGACATTAAATAAGAAGAAAGAGGATCTAAGATAGACAGAAGACTGGTGGAAGAGAAGAATCAACAATGAATTAATGGGTTTGTCAGAGGATCGGATGGTTGGGACATTTAGAAAAAAATGGCAGCGAACAGAATACCTAATCTAATTATGATCAAAAAACTGATCGGACCTAAAAGAAGAGATAGACCCAGAAAGAAGTGGATCAATAGAGTGGAGGAAGACCTTAAACACATGAAGGTGAGAGACTGGAAAAGAAAAGCACAAAACAGAAGTGAATGAAGAAATATTGTTTATTAGGTCCTTCAAAGTAGTTTAAAATTTTATACGTATATACTTAAATTCATATGTACAATAACATACCAGCAAACGAATGGGAAAGATACTTGACGGAACTGTTTAAAGAAAAGAAAAATAATAATCAAAACAATAACCTACCTGAATTAAGACACGAAATAGAAATCAGTTTTCAGGAAGTAGAGATAGCCATAAATTCAATCAAAAATAGAAAGTCTCCAGGACCAGACGGAATAACCAACGAGCTAGAGATGACAAAACTTATACAAAAACTAATATTGCACTGCAAGGTACCAGACGCATGGAGAAACAGTATAATGATACCAATGTTCAAGAAAGGAGACAAAGAAGACCTCACCAATTGTAGAGGTATAAATCTACTGAACACCGCACTTAAGCTAACCACAAAAGTCTTAACCAACAAAATTAATAAACTAACAACTTTATCAAATGAACAAGGATTCAGATCCGGAAGATCCTGCTTAGACGCCGTATTTGTACTGAGACAAATCACAGAAAAGGCCATTGAGTACAATAAACCATCATATCTATGTTTTATAGACCTGACAAAGACGTCTTACATTTACTGTATAGAAGAAACATACCAATGAATATTATACAAACCATCGAAAATATCTACTTTCATAATCGAATACAGGCACAGATAAATGGAAAACTAACGCAGTTTATACCAGTACAAAGCGGAGTCAGACAGGGTGACTCGTTACGCCCACTGCTCTTTAATATAATAATGGACGAAACAATAGAAGCAGTACGTAAAGGTCATGGTTACAGAATGGGGAACAAAGAAATCCAAATATTATGTTATGCAGACGACGCCGCATTAATCGTCGAGATAGAAGACGATCTCCAAAGATTAACACACATCTTCAATACAACAGCCAAGAAATACAATATGATAATATTAGCAGAAAAAACCAAATGTATGACAACATATAAATACCCACTACGACGTAAAATCGAAATTGATTGGAAAATAATAAAGCAAGAAGCAAGGTTTATATATCTGGGAATAGATATAACCAGTTACGGAGATGTTGAAGAGGAAGTACGACAACAAAGCTTAAAAGCAAGTAAAGCGGGATCTCTTAATGATACAATCTGGAAGAACAAACACTTAAGACAAGACACAAGCAAGAATCTATAAAGCAGCAATTAGACCTATATTGACATACACGGCGGAGACAAGACCTGACACATCTAAAATGAGACGACTACTAGAAACAACAGAGATGAAAATACTCCGACGAATATCAGGGAAAAGTCTGTTGGACAGGGAGAGAAGCGAAAACATAAGAAGATCATGCAATGTAGAAGACATAAATGGATGGGTGACAAAACGGAAACAGGAGTGGAACGAACACATTAGTACAATGGCAGAGGATAGGATAGTACGAATAGCACGAGATAAGTCACCAAATGGACGAAGAAGTATTGGCAGACCAAGAAAAAGATGGTGCGATAACTTAAACAATGTAGGAGGATAATATTGAAGAAGAAACAGGCTTTTTAATGCCTACATACAAGAAGGAAGAAGAAGAAAAACAATATACTTAAATCCGATTTTTGTTTAGAATAATAATTGTAATTAGTTAATCTTATGATTGTGTTTTATAAAAATGCCCTTTAAAAAATTTAAAAAAAGTCTAAACGGCCTATTGTGTGTATAAATAAATATAGTCTCGGATATTTAATCCTATTGTAAAAATTTTGCAAGGTGATGGTTATAAAATATACATACAAAATAATGCTACAAAGAATTTTTTTCTGACCTTATTTAGATTCTTATTAAACATTGAAAAAAGTGCAGATCATTTCCATTTCAAATCAAACCTGTGATAGTTCTTAAGTGAATAATTAATTATACCATCTAAAGTACAATAGCCCTAGCCACTATTCTAATATTTTTTCTTACCTAAGATAAGTAAAAGGGTGCAAATGTAAAGACTTACCTCAAACAAAACCTTGTAAGGATACAGTTGGGACTAGTATCCGTGGCACAGACTGAGATTTTCGTGTCACTTTTGAATCTTTAAGGCCCGACAATCATTAATCTTGTGTCCCCGAAGAATAGTTACGTCGGTTCCTTATCTCGAAAAACCCCCTTACTTCGGTAGATCCAACAAGCTGCCTCTTTAATGCACTTAATTAATAAAAAAGATATGTAGGACCTCACGTCTGCGACTTCTTATTTGACACCATTAGCACATCGAGTAATTATTTATCAGAAGAAGTTGAGAAATGTTGCTTTGCAGCGGTCAGTAAGGTTTATTATTCGGTAAGTAATGCCTTAAGGGCGCAGTGGCGGACAAAATAGTTACATTACGAAATATAACGATTGTTAATTGAATATACTAAAATAAACAAAAATTAAAAATCAATTCAAGGCATCTTACTTAACAATATTTCCTAATTGACAACGAAATTAGGGATAAATTACATAAACAAGATATCACCAAGTTTTATTTAGGTTGTTTTTAATATCTTTACTAGTTATTCATGCAATTTTTGCTTTTCTCTAATTGTTTTCATCCATTTTACAAAAATGTGAAAACCTTGAATTATTCATGTCTGTCTGTTCGTCCGTAAACACAACTCCTACGTCATCAACAGTGGTGATGAATATTACGTGGCGAGAAAATGTATTTTCAATTTGATGCGAAACAAAATTCTAGTTTTATTTTAAAAGATTTTTTCATAATATTTGCTCAATTTGAAGTAAAGCGCCACAAAAGAGTAACTTTGATACAGTTTGAATTTTGAAACTCTTTTGTGGCAGGATTACTTCAAATTTAGCAAATATTATGGAAAAATCTTTTAAAATAAAACTAGCATTTTGTTTTGCATCAAAATGAAAATACATTTTCGCCAAGTAATATTCATATCAGATCTTTTGTAGCTGGAATATTGTATGTGCCACTCAATTTTACGATGTTTTGCGGTTTTTTATTCTTGTATCAGGAGTTTCTCAAAGTTATTTATAAATTAAATGTATGAAGTTGAATGCAATGTTTCTCGATTACACGTTAAGCTTTATAAATGGTCAAATTTGTCGCATTATCTCCCAAATGATCTAGTGTCCATCGAATGTACACTAGATTTTTTTCTATTCGAAATATATTCAAAAAATATTGGGATGGTCGGTAAATATACTCGGATTGTCCGTTGCCAGATCAAATTTAGCGTCGTAACCACTACAATTACATAAACCATTTCGGGAATAATCGTTAATTGGATTATACTTTTGTAGCTTAATAACTTCTAAACGGCTTAACCGATTTTGATCACTAAACATGAGTTTGAAACGTATTGACAAGTAGTATCTGATGCATCTAAGGTCAAGTATAATAACTAAAGCTATTATAGGAATTATTGAGCTTGAAAAACCGTTTCTTCCCGTAGGAAATAGATTTGATCATATTTATGAAGCTTATAACTTAAAAATTCGAATTTTCCCGGATATGAGGTATACACCGTTAGATTCGTCTAGAGTCCTTTTACAAACGCTTAGTTATTGGCGCAATTCGTAGGTTGAAATTTTGAGTAATTGTCGAAAAACCAAAATTTTCAAAGTTTGTTTTTCAGTTTTTCGGCTATACTGAGGCCGTAAAATTCACACCCTTGGACCAAAATGGATGGTTGACATATGAATGGGTGAGTCTTTTCCTGAAGTTTAAGATGGGAGTTGGCCCAATTTTAAATTCAGTCAGATTTAGAAAATCGAAAGTTTCGTGTATAATATAGTGTCGCGTGTAGGGGGTGTGTGTGCGCGCCACTGACGAGAACTGCCGTTCTCTGGTAATATGTAATAGGTATAACAATAAATAATAAACAAACTAAACATATTATTCTACCATAAAATTAACATAAATAATGAACAAGTAGGAAAAATAACAGATTTTGAAAACTATTGTTTATAATTTAATTCTTCAATTTTCAATAATCTTATTTTTTTCTTCAAAATTATATATAAAAAAAATATACACAGAGAATGACTTTTCAAGTAGTTGATCAATTACGCAATACGCAGCACGCTTCCATGTTTAAAGGCACGCACTCTGTAATCTGTAATAGGTACTAAACCAACGTTACCAATCCAAAAATGGTTACAATACTGTTATACGGCGTGCCCACCCGCCATCTCTAGAGCCGTCGCTCCTTCAAAATTTTCAGAAACGAGCTAGTCCCGAGCGATAGCGAGGTTCCTCCTGCGTTACCACTACCAGAAGTGGTAACAACATATTATATAACGTGCAACGGTTCACATAATCTCGCCAATATTTTCGTGCGTCTAGTTGGCTATTTGCTGAATTAGGTACTATTAACAAATACT
The DNA here is from genome assembly GCF_917563875.1 of Diabrotica virgifera virgifera. NCBI lineage: Eukaryota > Metazoa > Arthropoda > Insecta > Coleoptera > Chrysomelidae > Diabrotica > Diabrotica virgifera. The sequence goes on from NC_065444.1 coordinate 47,678,756, forward strand.
TCTGTTGGTAAAAAATATAAATGGAATTATTTCATAGTAGTCATAAAATATTTATTTGCAAGATTTTTAACTGTTACCAATGACGCTTCTAGGAATTCTACACTATGCAATTCACATCCCCCGTCTGCAGCTGGTAAAGTTCCAACGGAACTTTACCGCTGGAACTTTACCAGCTGCAGACGGGCGATGTGAATTGCATAGTGTAGAATTCCTTCCCTCTCGTCTTCACTGCAGCATCCATTTGACTTGAAAATTGTAGAAGTCTTGGAGGTGTCACCAGGAAAGTGTACCAATAAGTTTTCAATTTAAAAATTTTTTAGTAATATTTTTAATATTTTCAATATTAATAATTTACTATTAGGATTGAAAACTACTTCGTCTTCGTAATGATATTAATGTTTATATTACTGAATAGAGAATTAAATAACCTTTCAAATGAGCTATCACACAACCTCTACTCTTATTTAAAAAAATCATCGATTACGTCATCACGCCCAGATGGATGACGTCACTAGCATTATATATACGCCAAAAAGTCCTGATTCAAAAATAAAAATCGACCTGTCTGAGGATTTCTCTTGAAATTTGCCCATTCTCGAGATAATGAATTTATGCAAACTCAAACGTCCTCACTTATACTACAGTGTCACGCCCGCTTGATTAGCAATTAAAAAAACAAAGGGGTTTTCGATATTTTATTGCAAAAACTCTTCGGGATTTCATCAATCAATGTTTAAAGAATATCTACGTACCTTGGCAACATTGAAATTTTTAGCTAAATGTCCGATTTAGTTAGGGTTAAAAATGGCCGATTTCGCAAATTTCAAAATTTTCAATCGCTTATATAACAAAAACTATTAACTTAAGAGGAAAATCACTAAAGACCTTTATTGTTTGGAATGATTCAAAAAACTTAAAAAAAATTTGTTCGATTCAAAAAGAATAATTTTAGGAAAAACCCCTAATCTTTCCCCTCGCCTGGCAAGGTTTTATGCTCTTCAGAATCGCCTGTCATTGTACACATTTTTTCTAAATGACTTACTTAAACACATACTCAAATTTAAACCTTACAGGAGAAAGTTTATTTTACCCCCTAAATTTGCACTTTTCGATTCACCTGGTAGATACACGTGCACCGCTGATGCCTGCCAGATAACGGTTTTTAGCCTTGGTGTGCTATGAATTATCACTATAAAAATTTCTAGCCTTACAGGTCGACCGTTAGTCGGAGGGTTCACTAGCTCTTAGACTATAACATCTCCTTTCATCTATGTACTGCAAGATATCTTTTTCCACTTTCATTGTTCTCCTTATGAAAGCTCTTTTAACTTTTTTACCATGTAACTCATATCTTCCTCATCTTGAGCCATCACTACCTGGTCGTCTGCGAAACACAATGTGTAGAGATACCTAATTACTCCTAAGAGGCATTTCTATACCCCTACATTTTGACTTCCAAGCTGTTAGTGCGTGTTCTAAAAATATTTTGGAGTTTTTTAAATTCCTTGAAATTCGCCCAAGATTAAAGTATCGAAAATTGTTATGATGAAAAGTAGTTTATAATTAAAATTATTGAAATTGATAAAAAAAATTGCAAATTGTTCTCAAATTTACCGATACCGAACATCATACATTTATTTCTTTGTATACCTACATATACATTATTTATTACAAACATGATAATTCTTCCGTTCCGATAAAAAATTAAGCAAATTTAAGAAACATTGACTATACATTTTATGACATCCTATATTACTATATTCTCGGTCTTAGGATTTATATTATACTTTCTACCCCTCAAAAAACACATTATTTTTTTGCAAATCTCGCAAATGAGGATATCAGTTTCACACCCGGAACAATCTGTATGCCACCATTTCTTGCCAGCAATGCATTGTATCTACTTCTGTCCTTTTCTGTCTGCCAAGAATTTTTCGTGAGAATAAAAATAAATGGCATCTTCTACCTCAGGGTTGTCTGCTTCAATAACTCTCATGAAATCTTCATTAAAAAAATCGTCTTTAAAACTAGTGACTCCAATTCCGAAGAGGAATCTTAGAGGTTTGCCTCTAATGACTCTGTTAGTACTTTTCGGTTTGCTGTTTTGGCTTCTTTTGAAGAGTTTATTGAAGTTTCTATATAATTCTTGTATGGATACGAGGTAGTAGTTGATGCTTTTCCAGATGCCTTACTTCTTCGAGGTACTTTCTTTTTTTTAAAGGTTGCTACCGTTAAAATGTTTTCGGGATCAATAAATTCCCATTCATCTACAATATTGTCCACAATATTTTCAACTACTTACTTCTTTTTCGGTATTTTCTTGTTCTGTAGCTAGGATATCGCTTTCTTTAAAGACCGCGATGAAGAGGAAACATGTCGTTCTTTTTAAAGCCATTAACGGCAACTGCCTCAGTTTGCACCTTCGTTTTCCTTTCAGATAGTTGAGGAATGTCATATTGTGTCACAATGGTATAATTGATCTCACTATAATGGGCTTTATACGGTACGACTAACGTTTTCTCTGATGGCTGTATGTACCTACTCAGTAGACTGAAGGGGTAAGCTATCTTGTGCCGCCGAAGAATATTTATGTTGGTTCGTATCTCGAAAAAACCCCTTACTTTGGTAGATCCAACAAGCTGCCTTTTTAATGCACTTAATTAATAAAAAATAATATGTAGGACCTCACGTCTGCGACTTCTTATTTGACACCATTAGCACATTGAGTAATTATTTATCAGAAGAAGTTGAGAAATGTTGCTTTGCAGCGGTCAGTAAGGTTTATTATTCGGTAAGTAATGCCTTAAGGGCGCAGTGGCGGACAAAATAGTTACACCATTATAACGCTAGTTAATTCATTATACTAAAATAAATGACAATTAAAAATCAGTTCTATAGGCATATTTAATTGCTTCGTATATGACAACTAAATTACGGATAAATTGAACATTAAAAATGTATAAACACTGCGCTACTTCGATTGATAACTTAGTTTGCCAGTATTGATGTTCGCGGCAAAAGCTCAGGCCGTCCAAAAGCTGTTTCTCAAAGGAGTGTCAGACATTTAATCAGAATATGTAAGTCGGGAAGAAGAAATATACTACGAGAAGTAACTGCTAGATGGAATAGAGAAACTGGGATGAATGTCTCCAGAGAATGTTGTCGCAAATATATCCACAAAAGCGGTCTTAGTTTTTATAAGGTATGTTTGATAGGTTTTTATTTGCGATATAAATTTTCTATTTTTTTCTTTATTTGAATAGGCCAAAGAAAAACCATTGTTGACGGAAGCTCAGAAAAGGAATCGTTATATTTGGGCTAAATCTAAACTTTCGTGGACCAAACTTGACTGGGACAAAGTTATCTATAACGACGAAAGCAAATTTGATGTCTGTGTGGGAGATTACCGAAAGCGTGTGATTAGGGAAAAGACAGAAGCATTCCATAAATATTGTCTCAAAAGGGCTGTAAAGTTTCCACAGGGTATCATGGTGTGGGGTTGTATGTCGGCCAAAGGGGTGGGAACTTTACATTATTGAAGGCATAGTAAACGCAGCCAAATATCAAGATATCCTTGAACATTCGTTTTTACCAAGTGCGGCAAGGTTATATCCATCCGGAGATTTTATCTTTCAACAGGACGGAGCCTCATGCCATACGGCTAAATCTACCAAAAAATGGATGGGAGAACATGACATTAAAGTTTTGTCACATCCTTCTAGTAGTCCGGATCTTAATCCAATAGAGACACTTTGGCACAAAATGAAACAACGCCTAAGAAATAACCCTCAGCGTACTTTGCCACAACTACGTACTAAATTGCAAGAAATATGGGATAGTTTCACTCCTGAGTTCTGTGAAGGCCTAGTTGATACAATGCCTAATAGAGTTCAGGCTGTTATTCAAGCTAAGGGCGACGTTACGCCTTATTAATTTTTATTTAAATTAGTTAAAAACCGCTTTTTCCAATATTTAGTTGTCAGCGTTTTTTGATTATCTAACAATTAGTTAAATAGTAACCAACATGAAATATATAATTAAATTGTAAAAATAATTCTACACGCAAAAAAAAAGTTGTTAATTGCGTATCTACAATTATTGAAAAAACTAAATAAAATAATTTCGGTAAATTGGCATTTAGTCCTGTCGCCAGGGGGGGTACAACGGCCTCCTGTATTCAGATGGACTTACCCAAGTTTTTTTTATGTATTTTGACCTGTAGAACACGAATTTTTTGGGTAACAGTTGATCCGGATGTCGATAAGATTGTTATAAACCAAGAAGTTGAGGAATCACATAACAGCGATTTCTCGCAAAACAAAACATTTTTTTGTATTTTTTGGGCCATTCTAACCAAAAAATGTTCCTACAAATTTTTTTGTAGGATGCATAGTTTTCGAGATAAACGCGGTTAAACTTTCAAAAAATCGAAAAATTGCAATTTTTGAACCCGAATAACTTTTGATTAAGAAATAAAATAGCAATTCTGCTTACCGCATTTGAAAGATCAAGTCAAATTATATCGGATTTAATTATTTGTATTGCTAAAAATTTATTATTTTATTGTTAAAAAAAGCTATAAACACCTAGTACTTGAGTGATGTTTTCAATGATTTCTCATTTAAAATCGAACGAGTAGGTAGAATAGGTAGAAGTGCAAGCGGGGCTATTTCTACGTAGCATGCGTTAAAACGCATGTATTAGGCACCGGAAACACTATGTGTTTGTAGCTTTTTTTAACAATAAAATAATAAATTTTTAGCAATACAAATAATTAAATCCGATATAATTTGACTTGAACTTTCAAATGCGGTAAGCAGAATTGCTATTTTATTTCTTAATCAAAAGTTTGTTGTTGTTGTTTGTTTGGGTTTATATGACTGCGGACAAAATCAAAAGTTATTCGGGTTCAAAAATTGCAATTTTTCGATTTTTTGAAAGTTTAACCGCGTTTATCTCGAAAACTATGCATCCTACAAAAAAATTTGTAGGAACATTTTTTGGTTAGAATGGCCCAAAAAATACAAAAAAATGTTTTGTTTTGCGAGAAATCGCTGTTATGTGATTCCTCAACTTCTTGGTTTATAACAATCTTATCGACATCCGGATCAACTGTTACCCAAAAAATTCGTGTTCTACAGGTCAAAATACATAAAAAAAACTTGGGTAAGTCCATCTGAATACAGGAGGCCGTTGTACCCCCCCTGGCGACAGGACTAATTTTATTTGTAAAATAACTGGCTTGTTCCAACATATAGTTGTTAGGGCTCGTATATATCTTACTGTCTGTACATGTCTCCCCACTAATAATATCTACCTTATGTGGTTGATGCGGGTATATATTTGTATAAATAAAAAAAAATCCTGTGGGGGTGTTAATTCGTCTGGTTTCTTTGGTAAAAACCAGCATTACATGTTTAAAAACTGTTATTTGTCTAAAGTGCAAACGAAATGTTGCATGATTAATAACATCGGCATTTAGAAGTTTACCAACAAAGAAAATTCAACTGTAATTCATTATCCACTCTATCATCGGTCGTGTTAACTTTTTTTATAAAAAATGAAACCAGATATATACTGCGATAACATACATATGTAATTTGTGGTAGTAATAAGTTAAGCATCATTAATCACGGACAGTTTTAAACTTCATTTCTAGATATTATTTTACTTAGTGGGCTTGCTGAGCATAGGATCAGCTTTATTGTTCCTAAAAAGACCTTTTATTGTCTTGCTACAGCGAGTAACTTCTCGATTTGGAGCTGGCATTGAATATATTACCAGGTGGTTCCAAAAAGTCTTAATTTTTTACTTGTAGACAAAGCCATCAAATATTTATGAAAATTTGCTTTTTTTCAGGAGAATATCAAACTATGGAAATAGGAGAAAAAAAAACGAAAAACCTTCTTCTCTTATTGCCAATTCTCTGAGGATGTTGCCTAAACCTTGCTATAGATATTTTGGTATGAATCATTGAACACGATGTTAAATATTTTTTTGTATTATTAGTTTGGTGGGTTGCATTGTCTATTTTTCATAATATTCTCAAAGTATTTAACTTGCTTGATTTTGATGGGGTAAAAAATTTACATTTTTTTCATATACATACGAGGTCTGGCTATTAAATAACGAGACTGCGCGCGCAGAAGGCGTCCTAGAGGGGAAGCGTGGGAAACGAATGCAGCATTGGATATCTGGAAGTGTCTACTCTTCCAGTACGAAAACACGTTTTTGTCGCTGTAGTAGTATCTTTTCTGTAGAGGTTAGAAAAGAACGTGTTTTTTTCTCGTGCCGATAACAATGTGTGACTAAAAACATGAGCAACGAATTAATGTAAAATATCTCGTTAAATTAAAAAAAACTCCGACTGAGTGCTATAATTTGTTGAAAGAGGCCTATGGTCAGTACTATATATCTCGTGCATGTGTTTTCGAATGGTATAAATAAACGGTTGCCTGAAGGCCGAGAGAGCGCCGAAGATGACCAACGTCCTGGTCGACCTGTCTCTGTTTCAACTCCGCAAACAGTGACCAAAATAAATGAAATTGTGCGCGGAGATCGTAGTATGAGCATTCGGATGATTGCTGAGACTGTAAACGCCGAAAAACAAACTGTCAGAAAAATTTTACATGACGAATTGAACATGAAGAAAGTCTATGCGAAGTTGGTCCCAAAAAATTTGACCCCTGACCAAAAGCTCATCCGTCAACAGATCGCGGTCTGTGAAGCGTTATTTAGCCGCTAGAGGCATTCCAGTGCTCGAACACCCGCCGTACTCGCCTGATGTAGCACCCTGTGACTTTTTCCTGTTTCCGAAGATCAAGTCTGCCTTAAAAGGAATCCGGTTTGAGTCGATGGAAGAGATGAAGCGAAAAAAGGCGGAGCTCCTAAAAGCTCTAACAAAAGAAGACTTCCAGCATTGCTTTGACCAATGGAAAAAACGAATGGAACGGTGTGTGGAATATATTGAAGGAGAGCATTCGATTGTAGAATAATTTTTAAAATAAAACTCTTTTTCGTAAGCAGTCTCGTTATTTAATAGCCAGACCTCGTACACTCAAATACCTATACCTGTATCGTTGTTGTAATCGTTACTTGATGCGAATACGATGTTCTAAGCGTACGCCAGTAACGTGAAACTTTAAAAGCCTCTATTCGTTATGTATTTGATCCATAATACAATTACGCGATGTTAACACAAGGTACAGTAGGAAAAATGAAAGAATACCCATGAACGAACATATAAAACACGCTGTATTTTCCTGTCACCGTGTCACACAATAAATTGGCTAGCGCAAGTACATGTAATAATTTTTTCCACCTACCTCTACCGAAAGTATACCTTTCCGGACCTGATTGTAGGGAGCAAAGTTGTACTTTTCCTCCCTAGGGAGGAAAATATTTTTCCTCCCTAGGGAGGAAAAGTAAAAGTGACGTCATGGTATTTCATTCATGAAATATAACTTATTGACGCCCTCTACAATATCTATTTTCTATTACGTAGTATCTATACATTTTAACGTTTATTTAAAAACACTCTGTATTTTGCAGAATGGTAAAAAACAGTAAATTGTTATTCTGATTTAACAATGTTTACATTAATAATTTGACTTATATTTGACAGTTGACAGTTATATTGTACCTACTTGTTAGTTTTAGTTCTAATAAATTTTGTTGGTTAGTTACATAAATAAATTAAGTAAAAATGAAAAAATGACTTGTTATTTGAGGAAGGTGGAAAAACCATATGTATAACATGGGAGTAAAGTGCCTTTTCCTCCCTTGAATGATTACTGCCCTCCGCTATGCGTCGGGCAGTAAACTTCATTCTCGGGAGGAAAATTAGCACTTTCCTCCCTTGTTATACAAATAGCTATTATTACGTGTACTTGCGCTGGGCAATTTTCTTTGTGACACGGTGACAGGAAAATACAGCATGTTTTATATGTTCGTTCATGGGTATTCTTTCATTTTTCCGACTGTATGTACTATTCAAATTTCCTATTAAGGGATGAGTTCGACAGGGACGTGTGCCCCCTCAGCTTTTGTTTAATTTATATGCAGAAAAAAGATTTGTATTATTCGATTACAAAACAGTCATCAGACAAATAACGACACACGCGGTAGAAACACGACCTGATACAGAAAGGACAAATAGCAGAGATGAAAACACTTCGAAAAATCGATGGTAAAACACTAGTAGACAGAACTAGAAGTACAGATATATGACGGAGATGCAAGGCGAACAACATTAACAAATGGGTAAGAAACAGAAGAGAGAATGGAAGGACCACATAAGCCGGGTAACAACAAATAAAGTAGTAAGGACGGTTAGAGACGCTACCCCCCCCCCCCCCCTCAACAAGAAGACGATCTTTGGGAAGACCACGAAATGGATGGAACGACAACTTCCTTTTGTATAGACAAGTCATGTCTATACAAAAAGAAATAATTTCGGAAAAGCCGCGGAAACGAAAACAGTAGTCATCAACAACTTAAGATATACTGATAATACAGTTTAAAAAATCATTTACAGATCAGCGGAACAGTAAGAAAAAGTGAAACACAGAAGCTTCTAAGCAGAAAATCAACGTAGGTATGTAGGGTAGGTCCCTATGTAGGGACATGCAACGGTAGAGTTCTTCTTTCAAACTGGAAAACCTAACATAGTGGAGAAAACACTAATAAACATTATGCAGAAACGGGTCTACCCCAAAATCCCGACAGCCAAAATACCGACACGCCAAAATCCCGACAGGTTTGATAAGTCCCTTTTTAACATATAATTACATTTATTTCTGGTTTTTTGTTTATGGCCGTCTGTTTTTTATTTTTTTGTTACTAAAGAAAAGTATTTACCATTTAATATGAACTAATTTTCTAAATAAAATATCTAACATTGGTATATGAATTAAATTATTTTTTTTGCCAATATATAGTCCAATCATATATGTATAATCAAATCCTGAATTCAAGTTTCCTTTCATATAATAGATATTATCATGTCACTTACAACCTTCCATTTCAGTAAGTATAGCTTTGATATCATAAAATGAATTGTTTAATGATTTTTGTCTTTTAAAATACATAATAATTAGTACCCGTACTTATTAGTAAGTAATTAATTTTTCAGTTTCAATACTCGTTACTCTATAATATTATTTGGTATTGCATTTGAAAAGGAAACAATAAATATTCAAAAATGTAGTGGTCGGGATTTTTGCTTATGCGAGGATTATGTTGCATGTCGGGATTTTGGCCTGTCGGGATTCTGGCGTGTCGGGATTCTGGCGTGTCGGTGTTTTGGCCGTCGGGATTTTGACTGTCGGGATTTTGGGCGCCTCCGAGCAGAAACACACTGAAGAGAGTAATGACATTTGAAAACAAAAAACCACACTATCTACCTACATATCAGGATCTGAAAACCTAGGATATAATAGAGTAGCCAGGGGCGTAACAGAGGGCCCCGCAGCATGAAGCTTGCGGGGGGGCCCAATCGCTTAAGGGCCCCATCTTGTCATCTGATATTATGTAAAAATCTGTTCTTGTTATATTATTTTTACGTTGTCTGTTTAAATTTAAAAACGTAAAAATTTCTAACTAGACGTATTTGCCAAGTGAATCATCTCATAATATCTAGAAACTTAATCCCTTCCGGCCTACCGAAATTTTATGGCAGAGACAATAAACTATATAATGCTTTGTACGTGACTATTGAAAGATATTAGAATTGCAATTTGCGGAATTTAAGAACAATATTTTTAAATCTAAAAATGGGTTTTCTTTCTCTCTGTTCTTTACCTACTTTTAGTATTTCGATACAATATTCATCATCATCATTGGCTCGACAGCCCTTTCTGGGTCTTGGCCTGTTCCAGGATTCTTCTCCACTCTGATCTGTTTCGTGCTTTTTTTCTCCAGTTTTTTATTTTTAAGGTTTTTATATCATTTTCTATTTGTTCTAAATATCTCAGCTTCGGTCTTCCTCTTGTTCTTTTTCCTACTGGCATCTGTTTGAATATTTTGTTTGGTATTTCGCCTTCTTCCATTCTTTCTACATGTCCCATCCAACGCAGCCGTCCTATTTTAATGAATGTTATGATATCTGGATCCTGGTATATTTCGTACAATTCAAAGTTGTACCTTCTTCGCCAAATTCCATTTTCTTTTGTGCCCTTATATATGTGTCGCAAGATTTTTCTTTCAAAGGTGGCTAGCAATGTTTCCTCTCTTTTAGTGAGTGTCCAGGTTTCTGAGCCGTATGTGAGTACCTGTCTTATTAGGGTTTTGTATATTTGGCATTTTGTTTTCCTTGCGACGTTGTCTGATCTTAGTTGCCGAATTAAGCCATGATAACTTTTATTGGCAATAAATATTCGCCTCTTCACTTCGTCTGCTACGTTATTATTAGATGTGACTAGGGATCCCAAGTATGTAAAGTTTTTTACCCCCTCAATGTTGTATTCTCCTATTGTTATGTTTTGTGGCTGCCTTATTTCTGTGTTTTTACTTACCTGCATATATTTTGTTTTGTTCTGGTTGATTTTCAGGTCACTATTTTGTGCAGCTCGTTCTATTTGATTGAATGCCTCTATCATTTCTCTTCTTGATCTTGCGATTACGTCAACATCATCTGCAAATGCTAGTATTTGCACGCTTTTATTAATTATTGTTCCTCGAGTATTGACTGTTGTGTCCCTCATTATTTTCTCGAGTACAATGTTGAACAAGATGCATGATAGAGCGTCTCCCTGGCGTAGTCCCTTTTTCACATCTACTGTTTCCGTTAGTTCGTTTTGTATCCGGATTTTACTTTCTACTTTTAGAGATTCTTTTATCAGTTCTATTAGTTGTGTTGGTATATTAAATTCTTTCATTGCTTTTATTAAGAATTCTCGGTTTATATTGTCATATGCGCTTTCGAAGTCTATGAAGAGATGATGTGTGTCGATGTTATGTTCACTTGTTTTTTCAAGGATCTGTCGCAGAACAAATATCTGGTCTATTGTTGACTTCTGTCTACAGAAGCCACTTTGGTACCTGCCAACTATTTTTTCAGCGTGTGGTCTAAGTCTTTCATAAATGACGTTGGACATTATTTTGTATGCTGCATTCAGCAGCGTGATTCCACGGTAGTTTCCACATTCTAACTGATTCCCTTTTTTATGTAATGGTACAATAATACCACTATTCCACTCCGCTGGTAGCTGTTTATTTGACCATATCTTTGTTATCAATACATGTATTGTTTTCTGTAGTGCGTCTCCTCCTCCCTTCAGTAATTCCGATGCTACTTGATCCGATCCCGGTGATTTATTGTTCTTTAATTTGTCTACTGCTGTTCTAATCTCGGCTATTGTTGGTGGACTCTTTTCTCTGTTGTCTGCTTGGTCTAATGGTATATAATTCGATACAATATTATCGCCAGTAATTTCATATTGGTTGTTTGCAGTGAATGTTATTTATTATGTTTGTGTTGTTTTACGGTTATAGTTGCATCAGTTTGGTACGCATTTATTTAACAATTATTGACGACTTTTCTTGTGTAATCATTGGACAATCTCCCAACAGATAAACGCTAAGATAAGGAAATTATAACACTTACGCTTTAGGGAAGTCAATGTAGAAAAACTTGCATTGTTTCGGTTTCGGAAAAAATCAAACAAGCTTATATTTTTCTAAAACATTTTTTGTTAGTTTATATATCTTATCTTAAAGTGAAAAGTTCTACTCACAGATGCCTCTAATTGTTTATTAATTCTTTAAACAATAAAACTGTTCTATAATAAATAATTTTAAAAGATATCGGTGAATTCATCATTTTCCTTTGTTCAAAAATGTTTCTATTTGCTTTTTGATTATGCTGAATTCGAATATGTCATTAAATCAGGGCCATAAGTACGATGTTGGGGGCTCCGGGGCAAACGTGATCTGGGGGCCCCCTACCGGGGGGTCTGGGGTTAATCACCCAGCAGAAGGAGTCCGGGAAAATTGATATTTAACCACTTGAAAACGCATTTTAACGTACTCCATGACTGAAGTTTCCTGTACCTACCTACATATTGCTATTTTAGTTGACCAACACAAAAAAAATTTGAAATCACATTATTTTAAGCTAAATATTTACCATAAATATAACATTTTTTCTGTTTTCATAAAAAATATACTACAATATAATGTTACTTACATTCTTCGGCTATAATGTAGGTTTTTAATCGCGTTATATTGCCTATAGGCAGTATAACGCGATTACAATCGCGGGGCCCCCTTCGCCGGGGGCCCAGAGGCACTGCCTCGGTTGCCCCAATGGTAGTTACGGCCCTGTGAGACATTACAATTTGAAAATTAAAAATAAATTTTTTTGAACACTTATACAGTATGTCTGCATGGCTTCGAACCATATGGAAACATTTTTATTATCAATTTTTCGAAAAAAGTTATTCTTCATGAAATGCTCTGAATGGTCTTAAATCTGAGATACAAAATAAGCCAGATAAATCATCAGATATCAAAGATTATCAATTTTATACGAGGTAAGTAAAAAAATAGGAATTTAACTCAAGGATAAAGTACTTTTATATTTAACAATATACAATTTTAATTTTAATATGTAATTACATCCTTGTAAATAAAAAATTATAATATAATTATAATTATAATTATAATAATTATAATTATAATAACTATTTTATTATTAATTTTTTAATTTTACGAAAAAATTCTTTATAAAATTCGTATCAGATTCTTTATAAAAAGCTCTGCATTATCTCAAAACGAAGATTCAATCGTAATATATCACATTTTACCAACTTTATACGAGGTATGTCGAAAAATATGAATTTCTCTCTAAGAGTTAAGTACCTTTATAGTTCACAATATTTCAACTGGAATGATATAATTGCATATTTAAACATAGTTTTTAATTGCGAACAACTTTTTATAATAAAATTTTCAATATTGTAAAATATAAAGTTGGTATAGGTACTATTGAGCGAAATTAATATTTTTTGATATACCTCGTATAAAATCAATAAAATTTAATATCTGATTATTGCAACTTAAGTTTTATACCATGCAGAGCATTTTATGAAGAATAACTTTTTTTTTCGTAATATAAATTTATGTAATAAAAAAGTTTCCCATAAGTTCCAAGCTACGCAAACACACTGTATAAGAGATCAAGAAAGAATTGTTTTAACATTTACTATTTTTAAAGCTGGTTATTAAATGTATTGTAGGTAAGTTGTACAGAAAACAACAAAAGAAGTTGTTTATTTGGAATGGGTCTGTATACCAATAATGATGAGAAATGTAAGTTGTTATGAACAGTGAATGATAACGCTAACACAAAAAAGTTTTTGGTAAATAAGTCGTATTTAGTAATTGTTTAACGCGGGAGCAGTCGCGCTCACTTCTGTCACGTAAGCAGTCGCGCCTAGAACAAAATCTAACAATACGAATTTAAAACAAAGTTCAATTTTATAATATTTTTGTTTGCTTGTTATGTTAAAAAGATCTATTTCTAACAATTTTAAAACTAATTGGTTCCCACCAAAGCCATAAATTCCACAAAAAAAATAAAAATGAAATTAAAAATTTTTTAAAAAAATCCTACGCATTACTACAATCTTCTTCGAGGCACTTACAAGTGGAAAGTTATCTTGCAAAATTTTTCATTAAGTTATCATGGAAAATGATAAAAAGTTGGATTTTTTCTAACGGCGCGACTGCTCCCGTGTTAAAAAGGGCCCCATTTCAAATTCTGCGGGGGGGCCCCGACGGAGTTTGTTACGCCACTGAGAGTAGCCATACTAATAAACAATAGAATAGCAAAATATATCAGGCAATATAAAAAATAAACGATAGAATCGTAAGAATAACATTAGAAGCGAAACCAGAAAATTTCCATGTCATGCAGATATATATTATTTCCACAATAGATACCCCAGATGAAAGACATTGAGATCTACAACAAAATTTTGAAGAAAAACAGACAAAATCAGACAGGAGCCAGAATATACTATTGGAGACTTTAACGCCAATGTGGGAAAAAATGAAAATGGAAAAAAATATTTGAGAGATATTGTCATGTCATTTGGCTTGGGTATTAGATAGACCAACAACAAAGGAGAACGTCTTCTACAGTTTGCCAGTGAAAACAATCTAGGGATAATACATATACAATACAGTTTATGTACACCTCCGAAGAAGGCTATCAAAGTGGACTAGTTAGTTACTAGTTCAAAGAACACAAAAACTCGACTATATTCATTCGGAAAAGATCCTCAGTACAAACCTCAGAAACAAACACAGAAGCTATTCCTGGAGCTTAGTGTGAATCAGATTATAAGATGCTAAAAATGAACTGCAGGCACAAACTACACTCAACTAAAAATATACAGCAGACAATACAGCTAAAGGTAAATAATGCGGAAGAATTACAGATGAAACTGATAAACAAGGAAAAACACAAATATCAACAAATATTAGAAGACGTAAATAGAAGATGCAATGAATAAAAAGCTGGATACATTCAGCGAAAAAAGAGTGCACCGCACGAAATAATACCAAAATAAACAAACATTAATGTCAGCAGAAACCTTAAAATTAGTGAAAAATGAAGAGTTTTGATACAACATACCACAAAAACAGGAAGGAAGAAATAGACAACGACCATATAAATCCCTTGTGTCAAGAACTAGAGTAACAGGCGAACCGCCATGAAAGCCAAGGACTATCTAAAAAAGTTGGGTAAATAAGTATTTAGTATTTAGCCGAGGGTTAAAGCCACCTTCCACTATAAGACCATAATGAAGAAGTTAAAACGGACATAGAGATCATTGCAGAGACGTGGAAAAATTACTGCTCAGAATTATACAAAGACACGTCAAAAGATGCATCAGTCTCAGAGCACAAGAAGCATGCAATCAGAGAGGCAGAACCAATCATTTTGCGAGCAGAGGTAGAGTAGTCTGTCAACTCACTAAGAAACAAAGAAAACCTCAATGGCATACCAGCGGAGACTCTAAAAGTAATAGGTCAGATTGGCGTAGATACATATAATACTGGATGATGATGATACATGATACGGATGAACATGATATGGATTAACTATCTAAAATCTAAAATAGTTAAATATTTAGCCGAGAGTTCAAGCCACCTTCCACTGTAAGACCAAAATGAAGACGTAAAAACCGACATAGAGATAATTGCAGAGTCAGAGACCTGGCAACATTACTTTTTAGAATTACAGGTACAAAGACAAGTTAAAAGATGCATCAGTCTCAGAACACAAGAATCAACAAGGCTATCAACAAGGCTATCAACTGACTAAGAAACAAAAAAACCCAATGACATACCAGCGGAGACTCTAAAAGTAATAGGCCAGATTGATGGCCTATTACATGACATGGGTTACAAGTGAATGGCCCACGGGCGTAACCGGGGGGTTTTGGGGGGGTTCAACCCCCCCCCCTCCGAAAAGTTAAGATATTAACATATTTCAAATTTTTATTATAAATATAAAGATTATTTTATGTAGTTTTGGTCGTTTTACTTTTTTGAACCCCCTCCGAAACTAAAACCTGGCTACGCCTGTGCAATGGCCTGATGATTGGTGCGAATGAACCTTTGCTGAATTTATAAAAAAGAATCACTAACCATCTACAAAAATTAGAGAACCATTGCCCTTACTCGCAGTACAAGCCAAATCATCCTTCTTCTTCTTTAAAGTATCCCTTTAGTTTTTCTCTCATTAACTTCTCTTTATGATGCTTTTAGCTATTATTCGCATTTTTTACTTTATAGTTTTTATTGGCTTATTTTTATATATTTAGTACCTATGTATTAGGGGAAGGGGGGGTATGATGGGGTAGCTAAGGAAAATAACAAAAATACAACATAATTACTACGTTTATTACTATTTTTAATTGATGGCACGTTACGTCATTAATCTAACTATGATTTGGTACAATCTTTGGAAAATCAACCTATCACATTTTTCAACAATTAGGCATTAATAAGAACATTATGAAAAACCATCTTGCCCCATACTATGGGGTATGATGGGGTAATGGAATTGGGGCATGATGGTGATGCTAATTAATTCTCACAAAACAAACAAAAATGTGTATTTGCTCCAGATCTTCATTGTCCACCTAGCACAAGCATTGTGAGCTCAACATCCACAGATCTGGCAGCCTACCCAGGGTTCTGACGATGTCACTTTATCTATGGCTGTTTTCATAGCATCTCTCGACCACTCTCCTCTTTTTGTTTTTTTCTTGTACCTAAGTACGTACCATGGTATTATCTAAAATAATAATCCAATGTTATTTATTAAGAAATTTAAATTAACCCAGACTTACCACCAATGTCCCATCATACCCCGCACCCAATACCCCATCTTGCCTCAAAAGGTAACTTTGAACAAAAAAAAATCACTAATTAAATGTTTAACGTATTCACCGGGGGTAACCGGGGGGTTTTGGGGGGTTCAACCCCCCCCCCTCCGAAAAGTTAAGATATTAACATATTTCAAATTTTTATTATAAATATAAAGATTATTTTATGTAGTTTTGGTCGTTTTACTTTTTTGAACCCCCTCCGAAACTAAAACCTGGCTACGCCTGTGCAATGGCCTGATGATTGGTGCGAATGAACCTTTGCTGAATTTATAAAAAAGAATCACTAACCATCTACAAAAATTAGAGAACCATTGCCCTTACTCGCCGTGCAAGCCAAATCCTCATTCTTCTTCTTCTTTAAAGTATCCCTTTAGTTTTTCTCTCATTAACTTCTCTTTATGATGCTTTTAGCTATTATTCGCATTTTTTACTTTATAGTTTTTATTGGCTTATTTTTATATATTTAGTACCTATGTCTTAGGGGAAGGGGGGGTATGATGGGGTAGCTAAGGAAAATAACAAAAATACAACATAATTACTACGTTTATTACTATTTTTAATTGATGGCACGTTACGTCATTAATCTAACTATGATTTGGTACAATCTTTGGAAAATCAACCTATCACATTTTTCAACAATTAGGCATTAATAAGAACATTATGAAAAACCATCTTGCCCCATACTATGGGGTATGATGGGGTAATGGAATTGGGGCATGATGGTGATGCTAATTAATTCTCACAAAACAAACAAAAATGTGTATTTGCTCCAGATCTTCATTGTCCACTAGCACAAGCATTGTGAGCTCAACATCCACAGATCTGGCAGCCTACCCAGGGTTCTGACGATGTCACTTTATCTATGGCTGTTTTCATAGCATCTCTCGACCACTCTCCTCTTTTTGTTTTTTTCTTGTACCTAAGTACGTACCATGGTATTATCTAAAATAATAATCCAATGTTATTTATTAAGAAATTTAAATTAACCCAGACTTACCACCAATGTCCCATCATACCCCGCACCCAATACCCCATCTTGCCTCAAAAGGTAACTTTGAACAAAAAAAAATCACTAATTAAATGTTTAACGTATTCACACAAACAATATGCCATTATCAAAATAAGAATACTAGTAAACAACGATAAAAAAGACATTAATGAGGTGATCATAATTACCTTAAAATAACGATGGTTGTCCTTGCACAAAATTAGATCAACGGATCGCTAAAACAGTTTTCCGTTTGTAAACAAAAAACGCGTGCACTCTCATTCACGGTTTCTCTTGCAGGGACCGTTAATCGAATGACTCTTCCTATTGAGTTACTGCATGCTATTCACCAACGTGTAGTTTCTTGTTTGTGTGCGGTACCCCGTCTTACCTCGAGACCCCGTCATGCCTCCCATTCCCCTACCTGTTTGTTTTTTCTTGTTAATATAATTTTCGTTAAAATAACAACGTATTTTTCAATATTTTAGACATACTAAACATGAAAAAACAAAAAAAAAACATAACTTCAAAATTTCAAAATAATAAAATATATAAAATAATAATAATAATATATTATTATGTAGATAATGCATAAATAACTAAGAAAATAAAGGAATAATTTTGGAATAATTATTTATTATTCTTACTTTATTAGGAGAGGTAGATCACTAGGAGTATTTTCTTTCTACATTTTGTTAGGACCTTCAACAATAGATGGCGCCAGGTCAGAAGTGGTATTAGGTGTAAAGTTTTAAATTTATATTTGCCCCTCTGATTTTAGACATTAATATTTTAAATTAATATTGATATAAATACAAAAACTGACATAAAAATTTGTTAAATTTAAACATACGCTTTGAGGTGTATGTTCGATTACCTAATGAAGATTGAGAACTAAGTACCTATCTGCATAAGAGCACTTTTTTATATTTTGGAAATTTCGGTTGCTTCTTCAACTTCAAATAAACTGTTTTTCTGCTTTTTTATGAATGTTTGATGTTTATATTTTATGATTATCCTCTTCTAGGTTTTAATCCTTTCCCTTGATCAGATGGAGAATTTTCGATGGCGAAATGTTGTTCTTACTATTAATATGTATCGGACTTTAATGTATCTCTTATTTTCCATAAGATTCTGTTTGTGATTTTCCAATTATCTGAATGGAGGCTCACCTCTTGTTTTTAATGTGACATCTCATGAACAGTTGAATAAAACTCTGGCTGTTCGGAACAGTTCAATAAAACTGAAAGCATACCATTTCCTGAGGTTTCTCGACCAAAGGCATTCTTCTCCTTAATACGCTGTACTTGCCTCCAGTCTTTCCCTGTATGAACCCTTGTAACAGTTGATATTTATTTCCGCATGTAACATATAAGTAGGTAATCCTACTATAATTTTACAACACTTCATAAATTTATATATGTAAGTTCCCGTTAATGTTTTTTTCTATGGTAATGGAACTTATCTCCAAAGCCATCGAAAGAAAAATATATAAAGTAGTGGAGCTTACAGTCAAGAAAACAAAAGGTATTAAAAGGGGTTAAATAGATCAGAGACCAAATCAAGACTGCACGAAAAGGATGGTAGAATTCCCTATTCAATGTACCTACGAGTGCTTTTTTCAACATTACAAAGATACGAATTGTAACGTTTATGTTTCATTAACAAACAAACATATAGTATATATCTTAGAAAGTGGTAAAATCAAAGAAGGCTGGGAAAAATTAAACCAAACAACTTTAAACCCAACTGAGAAAATTATTGGTGAAAGAAACATAAATAGTTTCCGAGGCAATACTTTAGGTACGGTTCTGTACAAAAGTTTAAAAAATAAACAGAAAATAAAGAAAATACGCGATTTTATAAAGAGATTAAATAATAATGGGCGTATTAGAACTTCTTCTCCTGTAGGTGCTGTGTCGTTATTCAGACGTTGGCCGTCATCATGTTTACAATTTCCTGAAATCTTTCTCTATCGGCTGCTGCGCGAAATAATTCTTCTACTGTGCAGCCACACCATACTGTCTAATATTACGCAGCCATGAAAGTTTCTTTCGACCAATCCATCTCTTTCCCTCCACTTTTCCTTGTATTACAAGGCGAAGCAGATGGTATTTAGGTCCTCGAATTATATGGCTGACGTATTCTGTTTTCTCCTCTTTATGATGTTTATGAGCAGACGTTCTGAACTCATCATTCGAAGAATATCTTCATTGGAAGTGTGCGAAACCCACGATATCTTTATGATTCGTCGATAGCACCACAATTCGATAGATTCTAATGTTAAACAAGTTGTTTAGCATTATGTTTTTTTTATAAGAACTAATAGACCCCAAACGTATGGGAAAGCATTTATGAATTGACAATCAAAAAAAACTGTACAAAGAGGGACAACAAATGTCATACAACAAATGTCATCTTGAAATGAATATGAATTGTGTTAGAATCCGAAACACCAAAAATAACCACAATGAAGATGTTAATATAAATACGGAAGAGGCTCAAATCATTAAAAAGCTAAATAATAGCAAAGTTAAATTATAGTCTTCAATGTAATCATGAAAGAAATAATCAAAAGTGTCAGCAAAAGAAGTAGATAGAGAATGAGAACAGATTATTATGTTTGTATTAAACAGGTAGTGGAAGTAGAACATCTTGTGATTACAAAGTCCGGAATTCCACATTAAAAGAAATGAAATCTTAGAATCTGCAATGAAATTTGAAATACTAGATAGTGGCCAAATGACTGAACTAAATTCACTTTTATGCTTCTCCTTCATAACCATTGTCTCCATTGTTGTATTTCATGATTCCATCTTTTATCCTTCAGTCGGGAATTGTGTCCTGCAAAGCTCCATTTTAATTTTGGAGCATGTTCTCGTGCGTCTTTTATCTTGGTTTTGCTTCTAATCCGTTTATTTGTTTTTTTTTTGTCTACAAGCCTCACCCTGAGCAGTGATCTTTCCATCGCTCTTTGCGCCTTTACTATTTTATCCATATTGGTCTTAGTGTGTGTCCACGTCTGTGAACCATACGTGAGTATAGGGAGGATACACTGATCGTAAATTCTGGTTTTAAAATATTGTTCTATTTGAGTGTTTTTCAAGATCTAATTCAGTTTTCCAAATCCTGCCCACGCTAACCTTATTCTTCTGCTAATTTCGGCAGTTTGATTTTGTTTCTTAACTTTAATTATCTGTCAAAGGTAGATGTATTTTTTTTTATAAACCGCGTCAACCATGAAAGGTTATTGGCGGGGAAGAGTTGTACATAAAATCAGATGTTTGCTTATAACAACTAATTACAATTATTGAGAACTTAAGCTTATTTTTATATTAGATTGTACAATTTAATTAGTTTTAGAAACTTAGTCACTTTATCACATTTACTATAGGTAGATGTATTTGCTTACTGTTTATAAATTTATGTCGTTCAACGTTATTTTTCTAATGTTCGGTGTATTCGTCATTATTTTTGTTTTTTTTTTCAAGTTCATCTTAAGACCTAGTCTTTCCGAAGCTTGAAATAGTTGCGTCGAGTCATCATGGTCTGTAATTCTTCGAAATTTGTATAGCGAATATTACAATGTCGTCAGGATATCTCAAATGACTAAGTTTTTTTTCATTTACATTTATTCCTTTATCTACCTAGTTAATGTCTTTGAACACGTCTTCCCGTCCCAGGGTGAATAGCTTTGGTGAAATAACGTCTCCCTGGCGAACTCCTCTGTTGATTGGTATAGCTTTGGTTTTCTCATCTATTTGTATTTTCATTGTGGCTTTCTTGTAAATATTATGTATGAGCAATCTGTATCGAGAATCTATCCTGCAGTTGTTCATAGCTCTCTCTATTGCCAAAGTTTATGGAGTCGAATGCGTTTTCATAATCAACGATGCCAATGTATAAGTTCAAGTGATAATCATTGCTGTATCCTCTGTACTGTAACCCTTTCGGAATCCAGCCTGCTCTACCGGTTGATAGCTATCAAGCTTCGACGATATATAACCTATTAGTTATTACTCTCATAAAAAGTTTGTACATTTGGGACAGCAGGGAGATTGTTCTTCAGATCTCCCCTGTGTCCTTTTTTGAAGAGAATTATTGTCAAACTTTCTTTCCAATTATCTGGGACTTCTCCTTTGTAAAGGCATTCGTTGAAATGATTTTTTTAATTCTTCGAGAATCATTTCACTCCCTTCCTTCAACATTTCGGCAAGTATTCCACCTGGGCCCGTATTATATAAAATCTTGCTGGGCATCTTCATCCCATATTATATAAAAAAAGGTTCACCGACAGTTTGCACTGTACAGTAGCAATGAAATCGCATGCGAGCAAAGTACTTCTAACCATCATCAATGAAAGACTAAAATCAATTATTTTACCACAAATTCCCAAGAACAAAGCGGATCCGTTCCAGGTAGGGGAACAAGAGAACACATTTTATTCGTCGTCTCCGTGCTTATAAATTGTTAAAGTCGGAGATTCAGGAAGCGACCAGAAAGCGGTTTCTTTTGACAAAGAGTTTTAGATTTAAAATATTGTTTATTATTTTATTTTAATTCTTTTATTACAGTAAACTTTGTATCCGAGACTTTTCGCCTTCCTCGTTTTTACGAAAGATGTCGCTGTTTTGCGTCTCAAAGGTGGAATTATTGCATTCGCGGTAGTTTTCCTTAATAAGACAGCAGATATTTGGTGTCGAGTTGTGACTGCATAGCTCCACTGATGACGCCTGAGAAGCAGAAATGGCTGTTTGGAGATGGTGGTCCAACTCTGAATCAAATAAAAACAAAAACTGCCTTTCCCCCTCAATAAATTTAATGTTCATTTTCAGAAATGTTTATTTTAGGTACTATTTATAAAATTATGTACATAGAATATTATTATTTGATCTAAATAAAATAATACAATTATATGTAAATTATGTGTGAGTGTCTTGTCTACATGTTTTCACCAATATTTCCATTACAATACAATACATGAATAAATACTCTATAGATGTAGACATCTTGTATACAGCGTGTCTACTTGAGTTGGAAACATATGGGAAACTTTTTTATTATTAATTTTACGAAAAAAAGTTATTCTTTATAAAAAGTTCTGCATGCCCCAAAAACCTAATATTCAATTATCAGATATCAAATTTTCTCAATATTATACGAGGTATGTCAAAAAATATGAATTTCGGCTAAGGGTAAAGTACCTTTATTTCTCTCAATATCGAAAATTCTTATTATGAAAAGTTGTTTGGAAATAAAAACCAAGCTCAAATATGTAATTACATGCTTCTAATTGGAAAAAAATATTTTCCAAATTTTTCTCAAATTTAATGATACTAACTTCGTTTTTATTCATTACACATACGATAACTCTTTTATTATTACTTTTACGAAAAAAAAGGTATTCTTTATAAAAATCTCTGTATGTCCTAAGACCGAAGATTCAACCAACAGATATGACATTTTATTATTTTTATACTAGTTATGTCAAAAAATATGAATTTCACTCAAGAGTAAAGTACCTTTATTTTTCACAATATTGAAAACGGTTATTAAAAAAGTTGTTTAGAATTAAAAACTATGTGTCAATATGCAATTACATCCTTCTAATTGAAATACTGTGAAATATAAAGGTGCTATAATATTGAGCGAATTTCATATTTTTTGACACACCTCGTATAAAATTAATAAAAGTTGATATATCATGGTTGTGTCTTAGATTTTAGACCATGCAAAGTTTTTTATGAAGAATAACTTTTTTTCGTAAAATGAATAATAAACGAGTTATGATATTTGTAATAATTAAAAACGATGTTGGGTATCCATAAATTTGAGAACAATATTTTTTTTTCAATAAGAAGCATGTAATTGCATATTTCATCTTAGTTTTTAATTCCAAACAACTTTTTATCATAAGAATTTTCGATATTGAGAGAAATAAAGGTACTTTACCCTTAGCCGAAATTCATATTTTTTGACATACCTCGTATAATATTGAGAAAATTTGATATCTGATAATTGAATCTTAGGTTTTGGGGCATGCAGAACTTTTTATAAAGAATAACTTTTTTTCGTAAAATTAATAATAAAAAAGTTTCCCATATGTTTCCAACTCAAGTAGACACGCTGTATATCTCAAACGTTCTATATTTCCCGATTGTCTCCATATTTTTATTTGACGCGAATTTAGATGAAATCCTAATCCTGGTTTCATTGGTAAATTAAACAGTAGCCCAGTTATTTTAAATCCAGTCTTAATATTCCCCACACGTCCTAGATGTCGCTCAGCTAGATCCCCAGTATCTTTAAACATTGTCATCATCGACTTTATAATTTTAAGAGACTTCCATATATGCTCAGCTTTATTAGGTTGATGCATACTACTTAAAGAAAGCCTACGTCCCTATCCATTTAGCTTAAAGTTAAATGATCGTTCCACCTTAAAACACTATTTTTAGTTTTAGCACAACATGAACTGTATATTGAAAAAATTCTTTCGTTCAAATATATAAACATAATATTCAGTTAGAATATGACGCATATACCTAAACTTGTGTGTCCTAGTACGATGGACAGCATAAAAGTGACCAAATCTAACAAACGATTGAAGATAACAAGAGCTCAAAGCGCTAAGGAGAACATTAACAAAGGGTAAAAAAGAAATAATGAAATTAAAGGACAAATATTTCATCATAAGGAAATATTATCACCAACAGAGATGAATTACTAAGCGTAGTACAAGCTTTCCATACAGAACCATATAAAAGTCAACAAAGCCATGAGGAGCAACTAAGAGAAAGGTTCGATTCAGGAAAAAAAGATTGGTCAACCAAGAATCGGAATCGGAATTGATGGCTGATATGTCAACGGATCAGGTAGCAGGTAGATACTCTTTTATGTTCCCGGTGGAAGATCGATCTACTTCAGGGATGCGACCCTGCCCACGTGAGCCATAATTATCTCCCAATCTCCTGGTACCTGGGAAAAATTATGTCCTAAACCCATTCTCCCACCTAATTACCAAAATTTCCCTTTCCATATCCTACTCTGTCAGACAGCAGCATCAGAACCAACATAGAGCGTAAGGGAAATGATCCTAGATCGGTCTATTATTGGATACTGGAGCTGTTAAAATAACCGAACAATTGCCGGTATAAGTAATCACCCACTTGTTGGTCAACAGCTACGGGTGGAAGAACCGACACGTGGTAGGGCACTTCATTGCCCTGGAGTCGAGAAATTAACTCCGAAGGCGGAAGAGCTAAATTAGTCAACGGCATTGAGATGTGGAAAGCCACGGGATGACTACCACATTAAAGATCCGCGTGGATATCCTTAGTAAAAATCATCATGGACCCACTAATTGATAATTTACTTAATGATCATGGAGCTCGGAATCCAAGATCCGGCAGGGGAGGACAATCAGATTTAGACGACAGGGCCTCTCAGGTCGTCATCAAGGTAAATCCCTGTCAAACAAAGAAGAATAACTCTATAGCGTTGAAAATTGGAGCATGGAACGTAAGAAGTTTATACCAAGCAGGCAAACTCGATAACGCTGTGTCGGAAATGTGCAGAATGAAGATTAACATACTGGGCCTTAGCGATATAAAATGGCCTGGATCAGGAAAATGTAACACCAGAAATGGAACACTGTATTATTCCGGAAACAACGACCCCAATCACAAACAGGGAGTTGGAATTATAGTTGATAACAATTCTCGTAAAGCCGTTTGTAACTTTGTTCCTTACTCTGATCGAGTATTAATGCTGTCTCTCAACTCTCATTTAAATCGTAAAATAAATATAATCCAAGTATATGCACCCACTGCAGACAAGGATGAAGACACCATAGAGGCCTTCTACGAACAAATTGGCAATGTCTTAAAGCTAACTAAAAGACATGACTTAAATATTATAATGGGCGATTTGAACGCTAAAGTCGGTGAAGGAGAAGTGGAGAATTGTGTGGGGCGATATGGACTCGGGGAAAGAAATGAACGTGGCGATAGGCTTGTTGATTTCTGTATCAATGAGGAACTCATAATTTCAAATACATTGTTCAAACTTCCTAAACGTAGACTATATACATGGAAGTCACCAGCTGAAAATAACAACAAAATAGTCAGAAATCAAATAGATTATATTATCGTCAACAGAAGATATAGAAATTCTATAATATCATCTAAAACTTATCCAGGAGCGGACATATCCTCCGATCACAACCCGGTTGTTTTGTCTATGAGAGTGAAACTAAAGAAGGTAAAGAGCCCTAGCTCCAATAAAATCATGGATACAAGGCGGCTCAAACAAGACAAGACCTATGCGGAAACGAAATTTAAAATAAACGAGAACTTAAGGAAAGTCAAAGAAGATAGTGCGGAAACTCTGACTGTTGACCAAAAATGGGGAAAAATTCAACATGCCTTAGTATCAGTTGGAAAAGAAACACTCAAACCACTTGGAGATAAAACAAAATCTTGGATGACAGTAGAAATTCTTGAACTTATGGAAGAACGAAGAAAACATAAAACAAAAGACTCGAATAAATACAAAGAAATTCAGAGAAACATCAGAAATAAAATTCGAGAGGCAAAAGAGAAGTGGCTCTCCGACAGATGCAAAGAAATAGAAGACCTGGATAAAAAGTATGACAGCTTTAATTTACACAAAAAAATCAAAGAAATGACAGGTTCTAGAAAAAGCACAAGAACGAATACCCTTAAAAATGATAAAGGGGATATTATTACTGACGTGAAGGAGAGATTGTGTCAATGGACCAATTACATCCAACAACTCTTTAATGATGAAAGAGGAGAACTGTCATTAGAAATCACAGAGGATACCGGACCACCAATATTAAGAGACGAAGTCATCTATGCCATTAAAAACACGAAAGAGGGTAAAGCTACTGGACCAGATGATGTGCCCATCGAATTATTAAAACTTATTGATGACGATTGTATTGATGTAATGGTTGAACTCTTTAATCTAATATATCAGACTGCCACAATCCCCAAACAATGGCTGCAATCGACCTTTGTAGCAATTTCCAAAAAGTCAAGTGCAATAACCTGCTCGGATCACAGAACAATATCTTTAATGAGTCACACACTTAAAACATTTTTGAAAATAATACACAGTAGAATTGTTAAAACTCTCGAATATGAAATCAGTGACACACAATTTGGCTTTAGAAATGGTA
Organism: Diabrotica virgifera virgifera; assembly: GCF_917563875.1. Taxonomy (NCBI): domain Eukaryota; kingdom Metazoa; phylum Arthropoda; class Insecta; order Coleoptera; family Chrysomelidae; genus Diabrotica; species Diabrotica virgifera. The sequence continues at coordinate 47,705,355 of NC_065444.1, forward strand.
TGAGCACACGAGATGCTTTGTTCGGCTTGAATGTGCTGGCCCAGAGATGCATGGACATGAATCAGGATATGTACTTATGTTTTGTAGACTTTGAAAAGGCATTTGATAAAGTTCAACATAAAAAGCTTGTAGATATATTAAAAAGCAAAAATATTGACAGTTGTGACATGAAAATTATATCTAATATATATTGGAATCAAACTGCCAAGATAAGAGTTGACAACCAGAACACCCAAGATATCAAAATACAGAGAGGAGTCCGTCAGGGTTGCGTGCTGTCTCCACTACTTTTCAATGTCTACAGTGAAGCGGTATTTCAAGAAGCGCTCGCAAATTCAATAGAAGGTACATATATCTATCAATGGAGAAGTTTTGAACAACTTACGTTTTGCAGACGATACAGTAATAATAACAGATAACCACAATGATTTACAGAACGTAATGCAACGCCTTAATGAACGCTGTCATGAGTACGGACTGAAGATGAATTTAAAGAAAACTAAATGCATGATCATAACTAAATCGGCACACGTAAACATCCAATTAACTATTGAAGATACTGTGATTGAGAGTGTGGATAACTACAAATACTTAGGAACATGGATAACATCAAATGTAGACCAAACCAAAGAAATTAAGACACGTATTGAAATAGCACGTGCATCATTCATTAAACTTAAAAAGTTTCTTTGTTGTCGGGATATAAGGTTAGAACTACGCCTAAGGATGCTTCGATGTTACGTGTTCTCTACTCTTCTTTATGGCTTGGAAGCGTGGACGTTGAAACAAGTCCATTTGAATAAGTTGGCCGCCTTTGAATTTTGGTGTTACAGAAGAATCCTACGAATATCATGGATTCAAAGAATGTCGAACGTGGAAGTAACTAGAAGGATAGGAAATCAACCGGAAATAATACTAACTATCAAAAGACGAAAACTTGAGTACCTACTTGGGACATGTGATGAGAGGGCAAAAATACTCATTATTACAACTTATTATGCAAGGCAAAATCCGAGGAAAGCGAAATGTGGGAAGACGAAGAACATCCTGGCTTAAGAACTTACGGGAATGGTTCAAACGCAGTAGTGCAGAGATATTTAGAGCGGCAGTCAACAGGGTCCGCATTGCCATGATGATTTCCAACCTTCGATAGAAGATGGAACTTAAAGAAGAAGAATGTCAACGGATGAAATAAAGAACGCACTGAAGAAAATAATAAGATATAAATCTCTTCTTCTTCTTCTTCTTCAGTCTGTTTGTATTCACTACTAAACAAAGGCCTCCCCATGAGTTCTCCACTCTTCTCTGTTTTGTGCAATTTGGTGCCAGTTTTTCCCCACTTTGGCTTTGATGTCGTCTAGCCATCGTTTTTGTGGTCTTTCTCTACTACGACTGTATTCGCGTGGTCTCTAATAAAGCTCTATTGATATAGAATATTATAGAAGAAGATTATATCGTTAAAGAAGCCGCAAATATTGGAAGAGACAGATTTTTAGAGAATATAAGGGAACTGTTCAAACTGTCTACATCAAAGTGAAATATAATATCTATAAGATGACACATTGTATGGTATGTTTAACAGTAAATGGTTGAGTTCAATTAGTTACCACTATAAACATCCTGGATTAACCGATAATAGTATAAAAGGCCCGGTTTCAGGTAAAATTTATTTCAGGCTTTATTATGGGAGTACCGTCTAGTCAGTGTTAATTGCAAAAGACCAACTCTGTCTACCTCGGTGGCTTATCGCTACGGGTGGGTCTTAACAATGGACCAGGTCAGATAAATTTAATAATATTTACGACCGCACTAATTGAATTCAACCATTTACTGTTGAACAAACCATAATTACGATTTTCTTTTACACAAAAAGGGAGATCCAACAGACCTCTAGATTTACCGACCCATAAGCCTATTAAACCAACTTTACAAGCTATTCACAAGAATAATAATAGATAGCCGGAAAAAAGTACATTTTTACCAACCTAGGGAACAAGCAGATTTTCGGAAAAACCGTGGCACTAGCAACCACCTCCCTTGCATAAAAGAAATTATAGAAAAATCCATCAAGTATAACCGACCGATTATTGTTCCTGGTTTTCGTAGATTTTCGCAGATTTTCGTAGATTTCGTAAATAGTTTTAAGTATTCGATACGATAAAAATTAACAACGTAATGAGATGCATTACGCAGTTGCAGTTTGTTGGAGGAAAGTATTATAGATTATCGGTTGCAACCATGACCTTAAGACTACACAAAGATACAAAATGTATAATAATCAAAAGAGGAATTAGCCAATGAGACAAGTTATCTTCCAAACTCTTTACGGCAGTACTATGAATGCTTTGAAAGAATTAGGGCTAAAGGAATAAATGTTGACGGCGAAATGCTCTCACACGTACGATTGGCGGACAACATAATTCTCATTAACAGATAACTTAAAAGAGATTAAAACTATGCTTACTGAATTAAATGCCGCCTGCATGAATTAATTTGAATATAAATTTCGGATAGGCACAATACATAAACAAATCTGATACCAAAGGGGGCGTTTAAGTATTACGTAACGCGATTTTTTAAGATTTTTGACCCCCCCCTCCTATGTAACGAACCGTAATGGGGCGGGCAAGTAGTACGTAACGCAATTTTTGAAGATTTTTGACCCCACCTCCCCCCAACCTGCGTTACGTAATACTTGAACGGCCCCAAAGGAAAAATCATGAAATCCAAATTGCCAGGGGCAATCAAAATGCTGAACTGCAAAGAAGAATCACATTAACATGGGCCGCGTATTGGAGCTTTATCTATGGCCGCATATCTATATCGTCAAAAGCAACATGCCAAATTATTTGAAAACAAAGACATTTGGTCAATATGTGCTTCCAATCATGACTTACGGAGCCGAAACACTTTCCAACCCTTTCGGCCCTGATGGTGGCAATTGCGAAGCCTATAATTCCGCACAGATATCTGTGATACGACTTATTTAATGTAAATCTAATAGAGGGTGGCTACAGTTCGTATATAGAAGATGAATTATCAGTGGCGTAACAAACTCCGTCGGGGCCCCCCCGCAGAATTTGAAATGGGGCCCTTTTTAACACGGGAGCAGTCGCGCCGTTAGAAAAAATCCAACTTTTTATCATTTTCCATGATAACTTAATGAAAAATTTTGCAAGATAACTTTCCACTTGTAAGTGCCTCGAAGAAGATTGTAGTAATGCGTAGGATTTTTTTAAAAAATTTTTAATTTCATTTTTATTTTTTTTTGTGGAATTTATGGCTTTGGTGGGAACCAATTAGTTTTAAAATTGTTAGAAATAGATCTTTTTAACATAACAAGCAAACAAAAATATTATAAAATTGAACTTTGTTTTAAATTCGTATTGTTAGATTTTGTTCTAGGCGCGACTGCTTACGTGACAGACGTGAGCGCGACTGCTCCCGCGTTAAACAATTACTAAATACGACTTATTTACCAAAAACTTTTTTGTGTTAGCGTTATCATTCACTGTTCATAACAACTTACATTTCTCATCATTATTGGTATACAGACCCATTCCAAATAAACAACTTCTTTTGTTGTTTTCTGTACAACTTACCTACAATACATTTAATAACCAGCTTTAAAAATAGTAAATGTTAAAACAATTCTTTCTTGATCTCTTATACAGTGTGTTTGCGTAGCTTGGAACTTATGGGAAACTTTTTTATTACATAAATTTATATTACGAAAAAAAAAGTTATTCTTCATAAAATGCTCTGCATGGTATAAAACTTAAGTTGCAATAATCAGATATTAAATTTTATTGATTTTATACGAGGTATATCAAAAAATATTAATTTCGCTCAATAGTACCTATACCAACTTTATATTTTACAATATTGAAAATTTTATTATAAAAAGTTGTTCGCAATTAAAAACTATGTTTAAATATGCAATTATATCATTCCAGTTGAAATATTGTGAACTATAAAGGTACTTAACTCTTAGAGAGAAATTCATATTTTTCGACATACCTCGTATAAAGTTGGTAAAATGTGATATATTACGATTGAATCTTCGTTTTGAGATAATGCAGAGCTTTTTATAAAGAATCTGATACGAATTTTATAAAGAATTTTTTCGTAAAATTAAAAAATTAATAATAAAATAGTTATTATAATTATAATTATTATAATTATAATTATAATTATATTATAATTTTTTATTTACAAGGATGTAATTACATATTAAAATTAAAATTGTATATTGTTAAATATAAAAGTACTTTATCCTTGAGTTAAATTCCTATTTTTTTACTTACCTCGTATAAAATTGATAATCTTTGATATCTGATGATTTATCTGGCTTATTTTGTATCTCAGATTTAAGACCATTCAGAGCATTTCATGAAGAATAACTTTTTTCGAAAAATTGATAATAAAAATGTTTCCATATGGTTCGAAGCCATGCAGACATACTGTATAAGTGTTCAAAAAAATTTATTTTTAATTTTCAAATTGTAATGTCTCACAGGGCCGTAACTACCATTGGGGCAACCGGGGCAGTGCCTCAGGGCCCCCGGCGAAGGGGGCCCCGCGATTGTAATCGCGTTATACTGCCTATAGGCAATATAACGCGATTAAAAACCTACATTATAGCCGAAGAATGTAAGTAACATTATATTGTAGTATATTTTTTATGAAAACAGAAAAAATGTTATATTGATGGTAAATATTTAGCTTAAAATAATGTGATTTCAAATTTTTTTTGTGTTGGTCAACTAAAATAGCAATATGTAGGTAGGTACAGGAAACTTCAGTCATGGAGTACATTAAAATGCGTTTTCAAGTGGTTAAATATCAATTTTCCCGGACTCCTTCTGCTGGGTGATTAACCCCAGACCCCCCGGTAGGGGGCCCCCAGATCACGTTTGCCCCGGAGCCCCCAACATCGTACTTATGGCCCTGATTTAATGACATATTCGAATTCAGCATAATCAAAAAGCAAATAGAAACATTTTTGAACAAAGGAAAATGATGAATTCACCGATATCTTTTAAAATTATTTATTATAGAACAGTTTTATTGTTTAAAGAATTAATAAACAATTAGAGGCATCTGTGAGTAGAACTTTTCACTATAAGATAAGATATATAAACTAACAAAAAATGTTTTAGAAAAATATAAGCTTGTTTGATTTTTTCCGAAACCGAAACAATGCAAGTTTTTCTACATTGACTTCCCTAAAGCGTAAGTGTTATAATTTCCTTATCTTAGCGTTTATCTGTTGGGAGATTGTCCAATGATTACACAAGAAAAGTCGTCAATAATTGTTAAATAAATGCGTACCAAACTGATGCAACTATAACCGTAAAACAACACAAACATAATAAATAACATTCACTGCAAACAACCAATATGAAATTACTGGCGATAATATTGTATCGAATTATATACCATTAGACCAAGCAGACAACAGAGAAAAGAGTCCACCAACAATAGCCGAGATTAGAACAGCAGTAGACAAATTAAAGAACAATAAATCACCGGGATCGGATCAAGTAGCATCGGAATTACTGAAGGGAGGAGGAGACGCACTACAGAAAACAATACATGTATTGATAACAAAGATATGGTCAAATAAACAGCTACCAGCGGAGTGGAATAGTGGTATTATTGTACCATTACATAAAAAAGGGAATCAGTTAGAATGTGGAAACTACCGTGGAATCACGCTGCTGAATGCAGCATACAAAATAATGTCCAACGTCATTTATGAAAGACTTAGACCACACGCTGAAAAAATAGTTGGCAGGTACCAAAGTGGCTTCTGTAGACAGAAGTCAACAATAGACCAGATATTTGTTCTGCGACAGATCCTTGAAAAAACAAGTGAACATAACATCGACACACATCATCTCTTCATAAACTTCGAAAGCGCATATGACAATATAAACCGAGAATTCTTAATAAAAGCAATGAAAGAATTTAATATACCAACACAACTAATAGAACTGATAAAAGAATCTCTAAAAGTAGAAAGTAAAATCCGGATACAAAACGAACTAACGGAAACAGTAGATGTGAAAAAGGGACTACGCCAGGGAGACGCTCTATCATGCATCTTGTTCAACATTGTACTCGAGAAAATAATGAGGGACACAACAGTCAATACTCGAGGAACAATAATTAATAAAAGCGTGCAAATACTAGCATTTGCAGATGATGTTGACGTAATCGCAAGATCAAGAAGAGAAATGATAGAGGCATTCAATCAAATAGAACGAGCTGCACAAAATAGTGACCTGAAAATCAACCAGAACAAAACAAAATATATGCAGGTAAGTAAAAACACAGAAATAAGGCAGCCACAAAACATAACAATAGGAGAATACAACATTGAGGGGGTAAAAAACTTTACATACTTGGGATCCCTAGTCACATCTGATAATAACGTAGCAGAGGAAGTGAAGAGGCGAATATTTATTGCCAATAAAAGTTATCATGGCTTAATTCGGCAACTAAGATCAGACAACGTCGCAAGGAAAACAAAATGCCAAATATACAAAACCCTAATAAGACAGGTACTCACATACGGCTCAGAAACCTGGACACTCACTAAAAGAGAGGAAACATTGCTAGCCACCTTTGAAAGAAAAATCTTGCGACACATATATAAGGGCACAAAAGAAAATGGAATTTGGCGAAGAAGGTACAACTTTGAATTGTACGAAATATACCAGGATCCAGATATCATAACATTCATTAAAATAGGACGGCTGCGTTGGATGGGACATGTAGAAAGAATGGAAGAAGGCGAAATACCAAACAAAATATTCAAACAGATGCCAGTAGGAAAAAGAACAAGAGGAAGACCGAAGCTGAGATATTTAGAACAAATAGAAAATGATATAAAAACCTTAAAAATAAAAAACTGGAGAAAAAAAGCACGAAACAGATCAGAGTGGAGAAGAATCCTGGAACAGGCCAAGACCCAGAAAGGGCTGTCGAGCCAATGATGATGATGAATATTGTATCGAAATACTAAAAGTAGGTAAAGAACAGAGAGAAAGAAAACCCATTTTTAGATTTAAAAATATTGTTCTTAAATTCCGCAAATTGCAATTCTAATATCTTTCAATAGTCACGTACAAAGCATTATATAGTTTATTGTCTCTGCCATAAAATTTCGGTAGGCCGGAAGGGATTAAGTTTCTAGATATTATGAGATGATTCACTTGGCAAATACGTCTAGTTAGAAATTTTTACGTTTTTAAATTTAAACAGACAACGTAAAAATAATATAACAAGAACAGATTTTTACATAATATCAGATGACAAGATGGGGCCCTTAAGCGATTGGGCCCCCCCGCAAGCTTCATGCTGCGGGGCCCTCTGTTACGCCCCTGTGAATTATATTATGTATTTAAGGCATTTGGAGTGTAAACAGGTGTTGTTCTACTTGAAGTAATGACGGGTGAACGAGATCTTTTTTTCTTGGTATTTGTTTTTTTATTCTAATATTGCTATTGTGTTGAAAAAAGCTTCATATAGCTCTTGGTATTTACTAACTAACATTATGAAAAGTTCATTTAAGAATAAATTGTAATTGTTATTGCATTTGTTAATTTTTGGTATGGTCCTAATTGTTATGTATTTAATAAAACTATGGACCGACTAATTTATATTATTGAAACACAATAATTTGTATCTTTACACGAGACAAGTAAAGATGGACATCGTCACATTATTGCCGACATTACAGTATTCTGTCTGCGTGTGACATTTCTTTGACAGCTCCCAAAGTATGGTATTTGGGTGTGTTCCGAAATGCCATAACTTAAATAAGTAAATATACAACATTTCTCCCCGTCTTTTTAAAGATTCAATCTGGTAGGTGCTTTAATCATTCTACCAGATCTAGTGTGTAGGGGTGATTGAATAGAAGGTAAAGTTGTAGTTGTAATAGAACTAGCAGCATGCTGAGTTGTTTCTAAAACTGGTGACTGAATAAAATTATTTGGTGCAACTTCAACTTCCATGACATGATTCTTATTACCTCTATCTAAAATTAACGACGGGATAGCACATATTTTTGGTTGCACAACTACATCACGCACCTCCGGTAAAACACTATTTTCTATTGGTAAAGTCTCACAAACACTACTCCTTAAATCATCTGAGTGAACAAACTTAATATTGTCCTCTATTTGAACAAGGTATGTACTAAAAGTTAGGACTTTTTTAATAACACCCTTTTGCTACAGCTTAGTACGCTTATTTTTTACAAAAACATTTTGGTTTATCTTATATAAAGATCGATTAGTTATGTTATTAGATTTAGTACATTTATTTTGACTTGATGGTTTTAACAAATCAAAGCGTGTTCTAGGCCTATTTTTAAAAACAGCTTCGGCAGGTGAGACTCCTGTTACAGTCGAAGGGATATTTCTGTAACTAAAAAGATAATTTTGTAACTTATTCAAAATTTTCTAAAAACAATGTTTTTTTCTAAAGCTTTTTTAATTGTTTGAACGCTCCTTTCAGCCAACCCATTACTTTGTGGGTGATATCCTGGTGACTTAACAGGTTTAATCCCATTTGCCTGCAAAAATGACACAAATTCTGTAGAATTATATGGAGGACCGCTATCAGAAACTGGTTCTGTTGGAAGACCAAAATTAGCAAAAATAGTTTTTAACTCGTAAATTGTTTCTGAAGCATCTGTGCCATTTTTCATCATTTTGATTTCTAGCCATTTAAACTTTTGATCCAAAAGCAACAAAAAATTAAATCCAAATTTGACATGCATGATGACAACATGCTATTACTATTAGTAAAATTTTGATTCTGTTGACATATGTCACAAGATGCTACAAATCTTTCTATACTCTCATTCATATTAGGCCACCAACAGTAGGATCGCATTAGCATTTTACTACGTACTATTCCATCATGCTGTTCATGAAATAACTTTAAAACTTCATTTTGCAAGACTTTTGGTACAACTGTTTTATTCCCTAGTAAAATGCAACTGTTCTCCACAGACAACTCATTTCTTTTTTTAAAATAGGGCTCTAAACTAGAATCTAACACATAATTAGGCCACCCAGAAATAGTAAAATCTTTTACCTTAAGCAAAATTAGATCTTTATTTGTTTCCTTGGCTATATCTTCTGCATTAAGAGGTATTTGATTAACCAAACTAAACGAATACAAAAAATCAGAAATCTCTGTTTTATTATTACAAGGTAAACGTGACAAACCATAAGCATTACTGATAGACGAACCTTTTCTATATTGAATGTCATATTGATATTTACCCAGATAATGTAACTGCCCATCGTGTGATTCTAGATGCAGCAGATGTCAGGATACTTTTGTTTTTTCCAAATATGAACTGTAAAGGTTGATGATATGTAATTAAGACAAATTTTCTTCCATACAGATATTTATGAAATTTTTTTATTGCAAAAATAATTGCATGGGCCTCACGCTCTAAATTGCTATAATTTTTTTCGTTTACAGACAAAGTACTTGACCCAAACATTACTGGTTTTTCAATATTATTTATTTTATGACTTAAAACACATCCTACACCATATCCACTAGCATCACACCAGACTGACACAAACTATACAAAGGTTTTAGTTTACTCGACAACATGGGGATAAATTTTCCATAGTAATTTAGTAACCCTAGACTTTAACTCTGTTAATGAATTTGGTGAAGGTGCAGATTTTATTGCATCAACCTTCTCTTGAGTAGGGTGGATATTATTAACATCTATAACATGCCCCAAGAACTCTATTTTTGATCGAAAAAATTTACATTTTTTTTCATTGACTAACATTAAAATCTAAAAGTCTTTCTAAAACCTTTTGCACATTTTGATAACATTCCTGCAAGGATGCACCAAAAACAAGTATATCATCCAAATAGCATTTAGTTTCACTCAAACCTGACAAAATGGTCTCTATAATGGATTGAAAAATGCCTGGAGCCGAGCTTACACCATAAGTAAGTCTGGTATATGAAAAAAGACCTAAGTGAGTATTAATAACCAACAATTTTTGTGCTGACTCACTTACTTTTAATTGTTAATATGCCCCCTTCAAATCAATGACAGAGAAATATTTTTGACCGCCGAGACATACAAAAATATCCTCAGGTAATGGCAAAACATAATGATCTGCATCTAATGTTTGATTTAGAGTTTTTTTAAAGTCTACACAAATCCTAATTTCATTTGAATTCTTTTTAGGCACCACGACTATGGGACTAGTCCAGTTAATAAATGTTACTTTTTTTTAAATTCCAGACTTAATCATATTTGATAATTCTAACTCGACTTTTTCTCTTAATGCATATGGCATATCATAAGCCCTGTGAAATACTGGCGGAGCTCCTTCTTTCAGTTTATCTACTTCAAATTTTTTTATGCATGAATCAGGTTCGGCCTCAAAAACATTTCTAAACCCCTTCTTCAAGTCTGACACTAAATTTAAGATATGCATTTCATTATTTGTTAACATGTTTTTATTTTGACTTTCTGACTCGGAATGACATAAATTTATGGACTCTGGACTACTTTTGATATTTGATACATTAAAATTAATTTTTTGTCTCTAATTGGGGTTAAGTATGTTTAACCAGTTTCTTCCTAACAAAGGTGGAAATTTATGACTACTTTTTAATACTACTAATGGTAAATTGATAATTTCATTGTTTGATTTTACAAGAACATCTGTTTCACCTACTATTGACACGCCTTGACCAGTTAGAACTCTTAAATCATATCTTACAGAATATAATTTTAACTCAGGAAAATACTTATTAAAATCATCAATATGAATAACTGACCTGCAAGCACCGCAGTCTATTTCAAAACAAACCTTCTTTCTTTCAATTTCCAGTCATACCTTCTCTGGAGAGACCTTTCCTGACTCTAAGGTAGACAAAAAACGTAAAACCAATGAATTGTTGTCCTCTTCTTCTTCTGAATTTTCTTCCGTTGTATTACCATTACCACTTCTGCAGACACGACTTGTGTGGCCAATCCTCTTACACTTAAAACATTCCCAACTTTTTGCTGGACACTTTTCTGGCTCGTGTTTCCTACCACATCTGAAACATGACTTCAACTCTCTTCTCTGACTTCTTGACTTGGACCAGGAGTGCTGTATTTTGTATTCTTAATGACATTTTTATTTTTAAATGACAACTTGTCCAAGTTTTCTGTCACACAAGACAAATTACTCTCAGCACCCATTGTTCTCACCTGACCTTCTGCAAGTTCCATTGCTAAAGCTGTTTCAGAAGCTTTGTCAAGTGTTAACTTGTCCTCTGATAACAACTTTTTTAATGGCATACGACCTCACACCACAAACTAACCTCTCTCTAAGACATTCAGATAAGAATTGACCAAAGTTGCAGTGCTGTGATAACTTGTCACAAAAGACTTGATATCTTCGTTTTTCTCTTAAATTGCATTATAAAATTTATAACGTTCAGCTATCACAAGCCTTTTTGGACTGAAATGATCTTCTAATGTTTGTTTTAGTACTGCAAAAGACTTTTTGCTGGGTAAATCTGGAGCTAGTAAATCCTTCAGGACATTGTAAGCCTCTCCCCCAATTAACGTTATTAGTAAAGGCACTTTCTTATCATCTTCAACCTTATTACAGATAAACAACTGTTCTAGTCTCTCTATATACGATCAAATGTCCGAGTCTCTAGGATTGAACTGCTCTATTGAACCGATTAACGACAATTTTTGACCTTGCTTTACAATGCACAAATACTTTACACGCGGCCAGACTTCAGACGACTAATTTACGGACTTTGCCTGCTTGGATTCGATCGGGACTCGTCGCCAAAATAATGTTATGTATTTAATAAAACTATGGACCGACTTTGACTACTTTATTGAAACACATTAATTTGTCTTTATACGAGACAAGATGGACATCGTCAACCTGACATCATTGCCGACATTACAGTATTCTGTCTGCGTGTGACATTTCTTTAAACAGCTCCCAAAGTATGGTATTGGTGTGTTCCGAAATGCCACAACTTTTTTTATTTATTTATAATGGCTTTGGCTTAGCCAATTAGCCAGTAACTTAAATGCCATAACTTAAATAAGTAAATATACAACACTAATAAAGGCGTACGCATATGCCACCAGTAGGTGTTAACAGTTACAAAAGTGGATTAAATTGATTAGAATTTATGACACGTTTTTTAACAATGAATTCTTTTCAGATGAGATTCCTACAACTGTATTTTAGAGAAAGGGAAAACTGAAGCTGATGCGACCCTTACCCAAGGAGAAGAAGCATTAGCTGCCCTGAATGACGACTATTCTGATATAAAAGATGATGGAGATCCATATTATGAGGGGACTGATCTATCAACATCAGATGAGGATGAAGTAGCATTTGAAAAAGAAGAAATTCCTTAAATGACTAAAACCGTGAGAAAACAAAAAAATATTTGGAAGAATGGAAAAGTTGTACCTCCAAATGGTACTTTCGATCGATCAAGTAAAAGTAATTTTATTTATGATGAAAGTGATAGTTCAGAAGAACCGGTTACCCTGCATATTGTAAGTAATGGAAATTATTAATTTTTCAAGACTAAGACTTTATTGGGCTCTCCGTACACAATTACGTTTGATTAACGATATTGGTATGTCTCGAAACCGATTTGAAAGTTTACGTAATTATTTACATATCTCAGATGTCAACACTGACAAGAATAACAACGATAATCTTTGGAAAGTAAGGAAAATAATCATTATTACCAGTTGCGAAGAATTACTGCTTGAAGAAAATAACTGCATAGATGAGACAATTTTATGCCATTCAAGGGACAATTCTCGCTAAACCAGTATATTGGAGGCAAGCCAAATCCTTGGGGCATACAAGTCTTTAATTTTTGTGGTGAATCAGGAATATTATAAAAGACAAAAATTGTTTCAAAAATTATTATACAAGACGCCAATAAAACATAATATATTTTTATACATGCTTTTTCTGTAGTAAAATATTATATAAAACTTTATAGATTTATGCCGTAATAACCTTTTGGTGGCAAATTGTTGGTGGCTTTGGTGGCAATTTGTAAAATTAAAAGTGGGAGGCAAAAATTTTATAAAAAATATTTTCAGTATTAATTAGGTGTCCAATTTAATAAAATACCAACAAAAAAAATTTACCTTTGAAACAAAGCATTCAGGATACCAACCAAACACAGAGTGGCCCAACGAAGAATAGTACAGTCGTTACATGGACTGATTCTCAGAGACAGGGTTAGAAACGAGGAAATAAGAATAAGAACATGCGTCATAGATGTCACAGAGCACATAGCATGGGTGATGAAATTGAACTGGGCATGCCACGTGCCCAGAATGAATGACGGGTAGGGGACCTAAAAAGTTACAGTGTGGAGACTACGAGCAAACAGAAGAAGCAGAGGTAGAACACCTACACGATAGACAGAGAACGTCAAAAGAATCGCTGGGAATTTGTTGTAGGAAGCTCAAGACCGATAAAATTGGAAGAAATTAGGGGAGACCTTTGCATGTTTAACTTTGCATTCAGAAGGCTGGATGATGATGATGATCATCGTCATCATTGTTATTATGTATTATAATTTTTTCAAAAGGACACCGCACACATCTTGTGGAAAATATAATGTCACTCAAATGAAATAAAATTTACATGAATAGATGCATCCTGAAATTTCATTAATTTGATACCATTGCGCCAACTCTGTATTTTGATTAACAAGAGCGTAAATTGATAAAAATAAATCTTAAACCAAATAGGAATGTACGTGTGTCAAAGAGAGAAAAAGATCTTGTGATTAGCTTACTCCATAAATTTTTCTCGATGGATTAAGGCAGAGGCTTACTCTTATCTTTTCCTATTATTATTGATAATAAAGTAGGTATAATTTGGTTAGTTTATCGGCTTAAGCTAGTGGGGAATATACTGTATTTAATAGCCGCTAGACTAATATTAATTATTAATGCCAGTTTTATGGACTTCAAAATGCGCTTTCAATAAACTGTAATTACAATTGTAATTACAACTACTAATTAAGCAAAATTCAGAGTTGGCGCAATGGTATCAAATTATTGAAATTTCAGGACGCATCTATTCAATTTTATTTCATTTGAGTGACATTATATTTTCCATAAGATGTGTGCGGTGTCCTTTTGGAAAAATTTTTTATAATTATTATTATAATTTTTTAATTTTATTAAAATATCCCTAGACGTTTACAACATATTTACAATAATTATAGTAAGATACAACTTCTTTACATACTCTTTTTACAAGTATTTAACAATATTAATAAGATTAACAGGTTTCAAATAGTACAAACTATTTTTTATTAGATTAATACATACTTAAAAACTAATATTCTTGCTTCTGGTATTCGCAAAGGTACTGTCCAAAATCTGTCATAGCTTCTTCTTCTCTCATACAAAAAGGTCACGTTGCTTTGTATGCACCACACAAACCTCTCTAGAACCGAATTTGTCGCCTAATATCAAACAAATTCGGATCTACAGGGTAGATGTAGAGCATTAACGTGAAGCGACGATTTAATGCCAATCTAAAACATAAAAAAAAAGAAATTTGAATTATTTTCCAATGATATTATTTTTATTAATTATCAAATCAATATTTAAATTTAAATAAATATTACGAGGTATTGTGAAGTTTTATTAATTAGTACAATTCTCCTCAGTTTTCATCCTCTCAAAGGAGATTGAAGATCGGTAGGGGAATCGTGATCTTATTTACAGCTGTTCTATATGTTTGGTTTGTTAAAGTCCTAAACCAATCTCTTTATTTTTTTTATCTGAGAAGTTCTTGTTACTTGATTCCTTTATAGTCCAAGTAATGAAGCTTAAAATAGGACAAAACCTCGCAATTTTTACAGAATGGATCGATTTGCTTGAAAATTTGAGAATAAGTAGTGAATAGTCCAAAATCAAAATCTATATGATGCCAAAAGGCGCTTTTACCATGGGGGTGGTTGCCACCCCATCTCGGGGGTGGAAATTTTTTGTTATATTTTGACTGCAAAAGTTGATAAAAACATTCATTCCAAGCGAAAAATGTTTTATACATTATTTTGATAAAATTAATAGTTTTCGATTTATTCGCTATCGAAAGTGGTAGTTTTGTATCAAAAAATCAATGTTTTTCGATATAGGCTCATTTACGATTCACTCAATTTTTGCTGTAGAAAAAAATTTTTCAAACCAGCTTCTTGTGAATTAAATATCGTACAATTTTATATTTAAAGATTTTTTCGTATCTCTGATGCTATTCTTTCTATTCTGAAGAAAATGGCATTTTATACCAAACTACAAAAATTCGTTATTCTCTTTTAACCCCAGTTTTTTAAAAACTAATCATTCTAAGCCAGTCAAACTTCTAGAATCTATTAATAATACATAAATAAAGTAGAATGAATAAGGCCAATGACTAAAAACACCGCTAACTTACATTATTATGCTTCCAATTGGATTTCTCCTTTTTTTTTTCAAAAATATAGGTATATTGATTTTTTAACCGTAACTTTTTATTTTTTATCTTAAAAAGTTTGGTAAAAAAGAATTTTGTAGGTTTTTGCAAGATCATTAATGCCTGGTTGCACCAACAGATCTTAAGCTCCAGCTTAGCTAAGCTCTACTTATAGATGGGCCTCCTTGAGTGTCATTTACGTTGCACTATAATTTTAGATTCTTACCTTATTATCAATTACTTATATCTATTATTATATTATGGTATTCTTATTGTAATATATTATAATTATATTATATTAATTCTTATGATATTCTCGACTTAAGCCTAAGATCTGTTGGTGCAAACGGGCATAAGCCTATTGATATTAAATCTTTTTAAAATCCTCAGTCGCAAAAAGAGGTGACTTTGAAAGGGTTGGTAAAGGTGGTTTTTGCATGTTATTACAAGTTTTAATTGTCAATAGCTCACTTAATTTTTGCCGTAGAAAAAATTTTTGCAAATTGGGTTCTTGGAAATTAAATAAGCTACAATTTCATATTTAAACATTTTTTCGTATCTCTGATTATAATCTTTCTATTCTGAAGAAAAGGCCATTTTTTCCAAACTGCAAAAATTCGTTATTCGCTTTTAACTCCATTTTTTTAAACTAATAATTGTAAGTGGGTCAAACTTATAGAGCCTATTAATAATACATAAATAAAGAAGACCAAATAAGGTCAATGACGAATTTTAATTAGGGTGGTGATTAGGGGGTTGCTTCCGACCACTTTTTCGCTGAAAAAAATAGGAACTGACATTCTTTTCATTATAAGTCACTTAATTTTTGAGCTAGAGACCTTTATTTTATTTCCAGAGAGAGATATTTTTAAATACTTTAAATCAGTTTGAACAAGTTATCCTCGAAAAATGCATAGTTTTCCCTCTTTTGACTTTGAAACTACAATATTTAGCATTTGACGAAGAAGAGCTAACATATAATAAAGTATAGCTTGATTACTAGTGGTCTTAAAGAAAATTAAGAAAAACGGTTTTGTTTATTTTTTCAAAAGGTACCTACATTTTTGTTAAGTAAAGTTGTTTTGATAAAACGAAAACTTTTTGAGTTATTAGCAGAAGACTTATTAAAAACATTGATTTTTTCGATATAAAAGTAACACTTTCGATAGCGAATAAATAAAAAAATATTAATTTTATCAAAAAAATGTATAGAACGATTTTTGCTTAGAATGAATGTTTTTGCCAACTTTTGCGGTCAGCATATAATAAAAAATTTCCAACCTCGAGATGGGCTGGCAACCACCCCCATGGTAAAAGCGCCCTTCGGCATCATATAGATTTTGATCTTTGGACTATCCACTACTTATTTTCAAATTTTCAAGCAAATCGATCCATTCTGTAAAAATTGCGAGGTGAAAAGCTTCGGTTCCTGGACTATTAACCTCTTTTTTTACTTTTTATTATGTTTTATAATAACGCACATATTTTCTTAGGTTAGGTTCAATTTGAGTTTGCGCTTAACTATCCTTCATTTCGAGCTAAGAGTATTGTAATTATAGTTACATATTTTTGTTTTTAAAGGTGTTGATTATATTGATTCAACTTTCTTAATTATACAAAGCAATTACGTTCGGAAAAGATTCTCTAAAACGGTGTCCAAGCTTAAAATCAACAATGGTTTCAGCAGGACGGGGCAACCTGTCACACGGCCAGGGAGCCTCTTCAAATACCACTCACCAGATCCCATCACCAGACCTAAAACGCCATCTGATGCGTACATATGGGGAATTTTGAAGGGGACAGACCGATCCACCGTCTGACATTCCGGAATTGATGACTAGAATTTAAAGATTTTTTGTGCCAAAGGGCAACTTTTTATCGAGAATGTCGTCATGTCTAATGTTTGCAAGGCTATATCATGTATACTAAATATATAAATAATCATAAACATTTCAATATTCATTTCAGTACTGTTTATTGTGCCGCATACTGTACTACGAGTATTATTTATTTATTAAGCGCAACAGGCCTTGTAGGCCTAGGGCTACAAGTACTACGAGTATTACTCTGGGCTAATTAGCAAAATTCATGGAAAAGTTATTTACCAGCAATTTTATTGCTGGAATCGAGTTATAAGATCCTATATATTAATAATATAGGTATGCAAAGTCCGTAGATAGTGTGCTACTTTTTTTATAAACAAAATGGCGCCCGAAAATCGTATTTTTTTCAATTATTGCTCTACAACTCCGAAGATTTTAACTTTAAAACAAAAACACCCAAATAAAAATTCACCGCAATTAAATTCTGCATAGAGATATGTTTTTCACGATTTGCTCCGACGAAAATTTTCCTCGGAAAATGCGGGTTTTCCTAACAAAAACTCTAATTTTCAAATAAAGTTTCAGGTAAGTAATTATTAATCAATAATTAAATAACTTGGTGACATCAAAACTTTCTTGGTATAGATTGTAATTCCAGAAGCCGGTGAAAATTAAACGAATATTTTAGCATCAATTCAATTGTAAATTAACAATTTACGATCGCAATAATAACCAAAATAATCATGATACATTGATCAAACTTATAAAGATTATAAAGATGATATGCTTATTTAAGATTTTATCGACAAAATATAAATTTTTCTTTTTTTTTGCATAATCTTTAAATTTTGAAAAAAATAGTTATAATACGCTGGTCTGATTAGTAAAGTACATAGAAAGGTTATTTACCAGCAATTTTATTGCTGGAATCGAATTATAAGATCCTATATATTATTAATATAGGTATGCAAAGTCCGCAGATTGTGTGCTACTTTTTTTATAAACAAAATGGCGCCGACCAATCGTACTTTTTTCAATTACTGCTCTATATCTCCGAAGATTTTAACTTTACACCAAAAACACTCAAATAAAAATTCACCCCAATTTAATTCTACATAGAGGCATGTTTTTACCGATTTGCTACGACGAAAACTTTCCTCGGAAAATGTGGGTTTTCCCAACAAAATCTCGAATTTTCAAATAAATTTTTTGGGCCAGTAATTATTTATCAATAATTATATAGCTTGGTGAAATAAAAGCTTTCTTGGTGTAGATTATAAATTCAAAAGCCGGTGAAAATGAAACGAATATTTTAGCAACAATTCAATTGTTAATTAACAATTTACAGTCGCAATAACAACCAAAATAATCATTAGACATTGATCAAACTTAAAAAGATTATAAAGGTGTGATGCCTATTTAATATTTTGTCGACAAAATATATTTTTTTAATTTTTTTGCATAATCTTTAAAGGTTTAAAAAAAATTGTTATAAACAAATTAACATTTCTCAGAAATTGTTTATTATATTCTAATTTTAAAAAATATTTAAAATGCGTATTTCATAGGTATTGAAAATGAATGCTTTAAAAAAATTTTCCAACCATTTGCAAAAAGTTATGAAACAGCAAAGTAAATATACGATTCCTCCGTTGTTTATAATTTGTTTTAATTGTTTCAAAGCTTAAAAGTGAGTCTATGGTACAATCTAATTACTCACAAAGAATGTCAAAAATTAGTGCAATGGTTATATTTTAATCAAAGATTAAAAATACATTTTTTTGTAATTTTTACCGCAAAAGTAGGCCTGATACAGAGTCGGAGCTAAAATGTTCACTCGAAGCGACTGACACGCAGCATACATTATTTATTAAAAGTGTACGTCGCGTGGCCGATCGTCGCTCCGAGTGAAAATTTTAGCTACAGTACTGTATTATTCTACTTTCGCACGTGTAAATTACAAAAAAATATAATCTTTAATTATTTATAATCTTTAATAATTTATAATCTTTAAATAAAATATAACCATTAATCTGATAATCAATATTTTTTTGTAAATAATTAGCTTGTACTTTAAACTTACTTCTACGCTTTGAAAGAATTAAAAAAAATTATAAACACCGTAGTAATCGTATGTTTATTTTGCTGTTTCATAACTTTTTTGCAAATGGCTGCAAAAAAGTTTTAAAGCATTAATTTTCAAGATATTTGAAATGCGCATTTTAGCTATTTTTTAAAATTATAATATAATGAAAATTTTCTGAGAAACGTTAATTTGTTTATAACTATTTTTTTAAACAATTAAAGATTATGCAAAAAAATAAAAAATTTATATTTTGTCGACAAAATGTTAAATAGGCATCTCATCTTTATAAGATTTCAAAGTTTGATCAGTGTATCATAATTATTTTGGTTATTATTGCGACCGTAAATTATTAATTAGCAATTGAATTGTTGCTAAAATATTCGTTTCATTTTCACCAGCTTCTGGAACTATAATCTAAACCAAGAAGGGTTTTGAGTCACCAAATTATTTAATTATTGGTAGATAATTACTTATCTAACACTTTATTTGAAAATTAAAGATTTTGTTGGGAAAACCCGCATTTCTGAGGAAAATTTTCGTCGGAGCCGATCGGGAAAAACACGTCTTTATGAAGAATTTAATCATGATGAATTTTTATTTGGGTGTTTGTTGTAAAGTTAAAATCTTCGGAGTTATAGAGCAATAATTGAAAAAACACGATTTTCGGGCGCCATTTTGTTTATAAAAATAGTAGCACACTATCTGAGGACTTTGCATACCTATATTATTAATATATAGGATCTTATAATTCGATTCCAGCAATAAAATTGCTGGTAAATAACTTTTCCCAAAAATGGCCTATTCTCCGATAATCAGCCCAGACTATATAACAAGTTCGGTATTTTAGCGGCCAAACTTTCAACGCTGAGAAATGCCAATGGTGAGAAAATATTGGTACGATGATACTTATTTATTTATTAACTTTATTTTAGTAGAAAACAGCTAATTTATTAATCTTTACTTTTAACTCAATTACACAATAAAACATACATATACCAAAAACATATAATTTATATCTACAATTTATTTTATACAATTTATAACGCGCACTTGACATCCAAATTATCCGTTCAACACAAGTTCTCCTATTTATGGTAGATGGTAGTCCTAGTCCTACCCTACCCTATTCTGGAAAACGGTAGAATGAGTTACGAACAACTAAACCTGTTCGGCGAAGAATTTGGAGGTAAAACTCGTTTCGTTGCTACAATCTTCCAGAACGGTGCGGAAGGTACAATGGGACTGTATTTTCGCTCAAGATCACGTGCCACCTCTGACTTGTCGGATTGTATAACGTTACAAGTCTGGTGCTTTGTTTATTGACTAGGGGGTGGCAGACGGTTAGCTTAACGGTTAGCTGTTAAAGAATATTATACATTGAAAATGTAAACAATGATGTACAAGATTTCTGGAAAATGAGAGATACGGAGATGGCAAGCAAGTAAACAAATAATAGATTCATATTATATTTATGCACAAAATAAAAAACTTCAAATAAATATACTAAAATCGAAAATCTTTTGGAATATTAACTCATTTGCAGCTCTATACAATAGAGCGTCTGAATAATATTAGATATGCAGATGATAAGAGCTCTCCATTACTTTATGTAAATCAGGCTGGCTGCAAGAAGTCTTAGCTCCAACACAGGGAATTTTAATTCAATGGCTAATAGGGAACATCGCATATTCCTATATGCGATGTTCCCTATTAGCCATTGAATTAAAATTCCCTGTGTTGAATACAGTTGTGAATACGGTATTAGAAAACATCCGCGCTAAACGAGAACATGACAAAGTGGCTGCAGTTATATAATTAACTGTACATTTGGTTATTGAACATATCAAAATACGTACACAAAATTGACACAACATAAAATCCACAGTACACTTGACTATGATCAATTGGTAAAATACCTTGACACATGTATAAATCCCCACGTATAATAAATAGCCAGATAGCTGGGGAACTCTAGAGGATTCTAGCCTTGACAAAGTATAGCCTTGGAAAGAGCGGATTTCTTGAAAGCTGGTATTTTGTTCCTCTCATCGCATGGCCAAGGTATGTTAGTTTTTGTATTTTCATGTCGAACCTTGTCAAATCCTTTCTCCAAGTCTATAAAGCACATGTACACAGGATGATTAATTTCTCTACACCTCTAAACCCGTACTTGCACCTAGAATAGTGTCTCTCTTGTTCCCAGATTATTACGATAACCAAATTGCATATTACTAATTTCTCCTTCAATTAGCTTTAAATTACTTGGTTTTACTCTGATAAGATATTTGATAAGAAATTATAAAACAGAAGATACAGAAATAAGAAAAAATATTCATGTAATAACAAAATTTAAGAAAGAAAAACCATATAAGCACGTAAAATAAATTATTTCACGTGCCGCCGCTGATTGATCCCATATGCTTAGCATCAGATTATCAGATGATCTGATATAAAGATAGAATAATAATAGCCATTACCTTTTGTTATCACTAAACACCATAGCGTTAGCCTTCCTGTATGCCGTCCTCTCGAAAACACAGACTGTTCGGTTATCTAGGAACGCGTGACTTCTCTTGCGTGACACTGCGAAAGTTAATTTGATTAGGTCATTTAATTAATCCGAATTGAGACCTAACAGCCGATGTTTACAACGCCGAACTTGCTAAATTGGTCGGAATGGCTCATTTAGTTTAGTTACATTTCGTCTATTTTATGCCTGCTCAATTGGCGACACGTTCCACGGAAAATTTTACGTTCCGGACGTTCTAATTATTTTGGGTAATTAGTATGTTTAATTTGTGTGGGAATTTCATAATGTTAACCAAATATTATATACCGGCTGAACTCTGAAATGATCAATAGCTAAGATATTAGATTTCAAGAATAGGGATGTTCACAAAAAATTTAATACAGTGGAACTTGGTTATAGCGTCATTGAAGGGTCCAGTAAAAAAATGACGCTATATCAGAGTGACGTTATAAAAGAGGTAGAAAAAAATGAAATTTTAACCAGGCAAAATTTTATTACAGCATTATTTGCACTATTTTACAGCAGAAAATTTGACTCTTTATGATGGCACTGACAAATAATAAGAAATCATAAACTGCCAAGCTCACATAACTGTACACAAAGGGATAATGGACCTTTCTCACATTCTTGGAAGGAGCAATGTCGCAAAGCTGGAAACGCATTGCACTTTATTCTTCATAAAATGAAAAAACAACAACCTACTGTAAAATTTTATGACGCTATAGACGAGGGTTACTTTATGTTTACCGCTAAAACCGGGTTTTTAATAATGTTATCGAATAGTTTTTGTCCGGACCTATTAAAAATTGACGTTACAACCGAGGTGACGTAACTACCGAGGCCGTAATATCCAAGTTCCACTGTAGTCATTTTAAACATGTAAAACGATTAAGAAACACCCTAGGAATAATTGTCTACAATATAAAGAAAATTAAAAAAGCCTGTCTATGAAAAAGCTTCATTAGAAATCTAGCATTATTTTAAATTTCAAGAAAACGCTTCTGACGTCACTAGTCGTATACTCTAACGCGCGCCGCCATGTCCACAGTGGTGTTATTCTTTAGGAACCTAACACCTGTTTGACATTAGTTTCAGGTCATTTTATTTTGTATTTTGTTCTCTTATTGTTTTATCAGGTTTAACGTGGAGTTTTATGGTGAATTTGTTTAGTTTAAAGAGGATAGACTATAGACTGTTTCTAAGGACATATTTATTTTGGGTGGTACAAATAAATAAATAAAATAAAAGGTTTTGAAATAGCTGATTCGCTTAACCTACCTACAACTGTACATGTAACAATGGTGTCTGATTTCTTGTCATCTTGAAAAGAAATAAATCAACCACAGAGTAGTGGAATGTTTATTTTAGGAATGTTTATTTCAATAATGTACAGGAGTGAAAAAAAAGAGAAAATTTAGTGTGATTTTTAATTTCAAATATTTCATTCAAAGGAAACTTTTTGTTTATTTTAACGGGCTTTCGGCCCTCAGTAATAACGTAATCTTTAATTATGCGTTCAAATTGTTCAAAAATATTTATTAGCTTTCTCAGGATTCTAAAAAATTAATGCATTTAAATAGCATTTGCCCCAGATTTTGCCCCACTAAATTAAATGATGTCTAGTTTATAGGGTCTGTTGGAAATAAATTAGGTACTTTATTACTATGTTATGGCCACCAAGTCTTTTAAACCTCCAGACAAATTGAAAGATCATAAACTAGGTACCTACTTTTTATTTTTGTAAAAGTTTTTCTTGCTAACCCATTTCCTTGCCTGGATATTAAGAAACAGATATTTAGAAGTCCAAAATACGAAGTTTTCGACTGTAGGTATTAAGAATTTTTATAATTTATTTTTTTATAACCAATCTAACTTAAATCTAAAACATATCATAGACTTGAGTAAAAATGAGTACTTAAATGAAAAACTCATTTATTTACTTGGTTTTTATTGATACATACTTCTTTTTACGTTTCTTTTTACGATTTAAATTAGCTGGAACTGTAATAAAAATCTTGTCAGAATTGTTTTTAGAG
This sequence comes from Diabrotica virgifera virgifera, assembly GCF_917563875.1. Classification (NCBI taxonomy): domain Eukaryota; kingdom Metazoa; phylum Arthropoda; class Insecta; order Coleoptera; family Chrysomelidae; genus Diabrotica; species Diabrotica virgifera. Next base: position 47,729,366 of record NC_065444.1, read on the forward strand.
GTATTTGCACACCAAGGAATAAAACACCACTTATTTGGTTTCATTTTTACTAACTAAATACGTAAAGAACTGCATACATTCAAATACATTTCGTAAATAAGTACAGTGGAACCCCGATAAGTCGGCCCCCGATAACCCGGAAGTCCGGCTAACCCCGACCGATTTTCATCAGACAAAAATTTAACAAATAAACAATTTAACAATTTTATCAAATAAAAATGTATGTAGGCAAAATAATATTTGAGAGGTAATGTGTATTTGTGTAATTTGAACTACATATACAATAGTAAAAATGATTCATGCACACGGCGGCAGGCAGAGCGACCGTCTCGGCTTATCGGAAAGAACAGGCACCTGTCTGTATTCCTTTTCCTTTATTTATGTCAAACTGTCTTAGCATTGTTTAAAATAGACGTGACTATTTAAAAATTCTTTTTTAAAACAATGGTCTTAGTCTGTTCTTAAATAACAACATTGTTCCTTGTGACCGTATTGTGTGTAGTATTACAGTCGTATTAATCACTTCCGTTCTGTAATCGTGCTTCAGATTGTGTTTGCGTGATTTTTGTCTACGTAATGGTAACAAAACGTAAAAATGTTATAGTGACAATGGAAAAGAAACTAGAAACATTAGGTAGGATTGATAAAGGCGAATCTTTAAAATAAATTTATTGCAGCATCATAATATGATATTATGATACCATATTATGGTGTCGGTACATCTCTACAGTATGACTGAGTTTTTTACCAAGAAATGAACAAAACTACACTCTATACAACTATACGTAATTTAGATGTGTACTGTGCATATGTGTTTCGTGTTTTTGTAATTATAATGGAGGTTATTTATTAATTTTTACCATATTCTCCGGCTAACCCGGATTTTCGATAACCCGGATCGGCCGCGGTCCCGATTAATCCGAGTTATCGAGGTTCCACTGTATACAAAAGTAGTCGTCGATCAAAGACGATACGACTGCTGACGTCACAGAGCGTAGCCTCGCTGCAGGGTACCGTTTTTCTAGTCTCCAAGAAAATCAATATTATGAACTCATTTATCTTAAAAAATATACATTTTTAAACAGTTTTATGATTGCTACGGTTTTATATACCTTATAATCTATCGAATTTAACTATATTTAAAAATTAGTGAACATCCCTATTAGAACTTTTTACAATAGTGCTCATAAATTTACAGATAATTCCTGGTTAAAGAGCTTACTACTATGTGTCGGTTTACAACGCCCCTCGTCGTTTTCCTGATGACTTCCAATCGCCACTCCGTCCAGTTGTTCCATAGGTCCGCTTCTATATGTTTCTTTCTCTCAGTTCTGTGTGTTCAACGGAGAATAATCAACAAGGTATAATAGGTGAGTATAGTATATCCTGACCAGCGACCATATTCCAAAACCTTCCGAACCCCGTCGTCTTGGCGGGCTGAGCGGCTACGCGAGTTGAGCGTAGATCCTTACGTGTCTTACCTCTCGCGAGTTTAGTGAGATTTCCTCTCCTTATTTATCCATTTCGCGTGAATAAATAAATGCTATTCCTAATATTCCGATACGTAGTTTGTAAATATACCGGGTGTCCACTTATATTTTCCCCCATTTTAACTGGCTATAACTTCTAAACGGCTTAAGATAGAAATATGCGGTTTTCGCTGAAATGTTTTATTTTAGTAAAAGTTTTGTCTGAATGGATTGAATTTTTTACATCGCTTTCAAATACGAAAACAAAAATGGCGGATTTTTGAAAAAAACGTTGTTGACTTTTTTTTAATGGAACACCCAGTATATTTTTTGTAAATTGAAAGAAAGGTCATTTACCTATACAGCGATATAAAGTTTTTCAAAATCGGTTGTCAAATCACTGAATAATTAATTTTTAAAATGAGGGGTGCAACATGTATATCACATACCTAAATAACATAACTAAGCAAACTGATATTATGTTATGTGATTTCCACATTGCATCTCTCATTTTAAAAATTAATTGCTCAGTCATTTGACAACCGATTTTAAAAAAATTTATAACGCTGGATAGGTAAATTACCGTTTTTTCAATTTTTTAGGTAAATTACCATTTTTTGTATCGCTTTTAAATAAAAAATGGCGGATTTAAAAAAAAACGTTGTTGACTTTTTTTCTTAAAACACCCAGTATTTTTTTTGTAATTTGAAATAATGGTCATTTACGTATCCAGCCATATAATTTTTTTAAAATCGGTTGTGAAATGAGTGAGCAATTAATTTTTAAAATGAGAGATGCAATGTGGAAATCACATAACATAATATCAATTTGCTTGGTTATGTTATTTAGGTATGTGATATCCACGTTGCACCTCTCATTTTAAAAATTAATTACTCAGTGATTTGACAACCGATTCTGAAAAACTTTATATCGCTGGATAGGTGAATGACCTTTCTTTCATTTTACAAAAAAATCTCTTTTTTTTCTTTTTTGTCCTCGTGTACTCTCCAACCGATATTCTTAACTTGTCTATTACCTTGCATTCTTTCTAGACGTCCGAGCCACTACTCTTGTCTACGTTTTTTACTCCTTTTGTTATTGGAGGGTTAGCATACAATGATTGGTACACTCCTACATTAATTCGTCTTCTCTATTCTTCCGCTACTACTTTTCCACCATTCGAAGTATCTTTCTTTCGCATGCGTCCAATCTGTCCTGTATGGTTTTGTTCATAGTCCATGTCTATGCAGTCTATAGCAATGTGGGTTTAATTATATGTAGTTTTGTATACTCTAATTTTTGTATTACGAGATATAGCTTTGGCGTTACTTATTTTGTTCTTGGCCCAGCATATGTGTTGCTGTTGGTCAATCGTCAATCTTACATTGATTTTAGTTTCTACCTTACATGTATGGTCAATGATGATACCTAAGTATGTACCTACATATATTCGTCCACCTTCTTAACGCCTTAATGAACGCTGTCATGAGTACGGAGTACGGACCGAAGATGAATTTGAAGAAAACTAAATGCATGATCATGACTAAATCAACACACTCAAACATCCAATTAACTATTGAAGATACTGTAATTGAGAGTGTGGATAAGTACAAATACTTAGGAACATGGATAACATCAAATGTAGACCAAACCAAAGAAATTAAGACACGTATTGAAATAGCACGTGCATCATAAATTCAACTTAAAAAGTTTCTTTGTTGTCGGGATATAAGGTTAGAACTACGCCTAAGGATGCTTCGATGTTACGTGTTCTCTACTCTTCTTTATAGCTTGGAAGCGTGGACATTAAAACAAGTCCATTTGAATAAGTTGGCCGGCTTTGAATTTTGGTGTTACAGAAGAATCCTACGAATATCATGGATTCAAAGAATGTCGAACGTGGAAGTAACTAGAAGGATAGGAAATCAACCGGAAATAATACTAACTATCAAAAGACGAAAACTTGAGTGCTTGGGACATGTGATGAGAGGGCAAAAATACTGATTATTACAACTTATTATGCAAGGCAAAATCCGAGGAGAGCGAAAAGTGGGAAGACGAAGAACATCCTGGCTAAAGAAACGTCCACCTTCTCGAAACAACTGACTGATCCATTATTCACCTCTAATTTAAAGGAGCCCCTGGTGTTTATTCCTTTTTAGCTCGGGATGGCCATTTCCATGTACTTGGTTTTATTAATATTTACTTTCAATCCCATTTTAGAGCTGTCGAGAATCAGTCTTTTTGCTATACTTGCCAGTTCTTTTCCATGTCTTGCAATGAGAACCACATCATCAGCGTACGCTAAGTATTGGTACTCTTTTCTGCAAACCTATTTATCCCACTACCCCTTACAGTTTTTTTTTAGAACTACCTATATTAACGTAGTAAGGTAGATAACGGGTCTCCTTAGTGAACACCATTTTTCACTTCGAATTCTTCTGAGACTGTACGATTGCATTTTATAGCACAAATAATGGTTTTTTTAATTATCATTTTATCAATCTTACTATTTTTTCTGGTAAGTAAAATTCTTTTAGCGATTGTATTAATTTGTTTCTGTCTATTGTGTTGTAGGCAGTCTTGTAATCAACTAAAAGTACTTGTGCTGAAATGTTATATTCATAGCAATTGATCAGGATTTGTTTTAACATAAAAATTAAAAAAAACCATAAAATCCTTTATAAAAGGTATATTTGTTAAAATTCCTATACAGGGCTACATCAAGAACATAACTAGTTTTCAATCGGTTGACCGATCATCATCAGTGTTTGCCTAAAATGTGTATAACCTGATAAAATTATGTAAAGTATTTAAAATTTTGACTACGATTTTAAAAGTTATAGGTTATACTCACTCAGAATCCAACATGCTAACCACCAAAGTAAAAAATATTTGGGTAAAAACCCTTTACAAATAATCCGTCATAAGAACATAGAAAATTGATGTAAATTTAAACATGGATGTTAAAAATATTCAATGTTTCCTGCTCTAGGTACCATTAAGCTCAAATATGGCTTGTTCACATCATGGCTGTATGGTGGCAAGTGACTTTGATAGCGGAAATTCTGAATGATGACATGACAGAAGTGATAGTTCCACAGGAAGTTACAATTTCCCTGTTAGTTTGTGATATTTATTTGTGATAATTATGTACAATAAAAACAGTCGCTCCCACGGTGGTAAATCATCTGTTAAAATGAAAATAAACTTGAAGTAAAAGTTAAAATGTTTGCGTGAAAGATATAGGCAAACCACATTACACATTATACCGAAAACTTAATGAACATTAATAAGTCCTCTTATGTGAACATCTAGGGCTCAGAAAAGCAATTTTGTGTTGATTTCAAGTTATCGATTTTATGCGAATGATTGGAAGTTGTTACGGTATGTGGAAGTTCAATAAGAGATCACAATGGGGTGACAGAGGTGTAGAACTGTCTCATAATGTGGGAAGGATGCATAAGACAAGCTCAGATTCATGCGACCATTTCCCAAGGCCCCTGCAGGCTACCTAACCAGAACTCTAAGGGTTCGACAAAACAAACCGTCATATGATATAGTTAACCATAGGGGATATACCTTTTATAAAGGATTTTATGGTTTTTTGTAATAAATGGTATACAGCTAACTACAGGAATTTTTTCCTCGTGGAATAAAAATTTAATCGGTTGTTGATTTTCCAACCAATCAAAGGGATAACAAATAAACTGCATAACTTAAGCCACCAGCAGAAGAAAACAATATGTCTGTATTTTAGCTGTCTGAGAATTATTCCACCATAGTTTGTAATTTCTTGAATGTGCTCGCTATAATCACGATGCCGTCGACGAATCGCAGGTGGTTCAAATTGTTCCCTTTAGTAATGCTTTAGTTGACCCTACTATTTCACATCGCACTGAAAGGGTTAAAATAAGAATTTTTCAGTTAAGAAATTGATAACCTATTCAATACTCCAGGCTGTGGGTGAAAAATAGGTCGATTTCAGGATATAATTCAGGAATTTTTGAAACCTATCAGGTGTTGTAAGGGACGATGCCAGGAATAACTTCCACTAAAATGTGACCAAAAATATTGTGAGCTTTTTTTGTTATTGCGATTTTCATTTGTTAAATTTGCAATTAAAGATTTTTAATTTTGCAGCTTAGGATATTGATTCTAGGGAAAAGTTTTTAATAGAAAGTTGTAGTAAATTAAAAAACCTACAATTTGAGATATGGTAAGTTTAATTTCGTTTATTGGTTATTGCAACACAGCCTGCGAAAAATACAAAATGGCCGTTTTATACAATTGCGTTATTTATTGTACAAATAATTTTTTTTATTTTTTAAAGCTTTAAAATGAAGATCTTTCAATTCCAAACATAAAAAAATTGTAAGGCCGGATTAACGAATTTGTTGCTTAGATATTATAAATTGTTTATCCCAAGAGGTCAAATGTCGAAGGCTATAACTTTTTGAAAAAAAATCGTAGAGAGTTGGTGAAACATCCAATCTCCTTCTAAATTCTAAAGAGTTATATTTTCATATTCTGATATAAATTAATGCGTAAAACATGTTTAAACCTCTAATTTTTGGGTTTGAAAATAAGGGGGCAAATTTCGTTATAAACATTTAGAGCTGAAGCGGCCCTGTACATCCTATGAGTTTTTAACTTACAGATTATTGTTGCTAAAAACGAAACAAAGATTTATAAAAAAATAAAAAATTTCTACGACCAACTGAAGCCGAGCTAAATGTTGGGCTTGAAAATAAGGGGGCAATTTTCGTTATAAACATTTAGAGCTAAAGCGGCCCTGTACATCCTATGAGTTTCTAACTTACAGATTATTGTTTGTGAAGAGGAAACGAAGATTTATAAAAAAATACAAATTTTCTACAACCAACTGAAGCCGAAATAATTGTTTCTTTTTTCTTAAATTGTAGTGCCTTTATTTACAACAAATAAGAAATTATTTTACAGTCATTGACTAAAGAAAGACTTATATTATCTTAAATTACAAATAATTATAAAATATAGTTACATTTAATTATTAAATTTTTTTTTTAAAATCGGTGCTTTTGCGAGCGTCTGAATTTTGCAAATCGCCTGGCTCGCTTCAAATCCGCGCGCTCGGAAAATTTTTACGTAACTTGTATTAAATTTTGACCGAAAACAATTTAATAATATCACCATTATAATATACAGTCTATTTACCACTGTATTTGTTTTTCTTGATAAATTTTCATATGTGAAATCTCATTTCTGAAGAAATAATATTACAAAAATGATACATATATATGAAATATATAACTATATTTTTAATTTTTTCATTGTTATATAAATATAATAATAATAATGTTACTTCTTATTATACAATATAAAACTTTTTTTCTTGTAGTGACTATCCATTTTGTATGTTGGCGACCATCATGGCAATCTGTACTTGCACACTAAATCGGTACTGCTGCTCTAAAAAGATTTGTAGTTGTGTTGAACGACGTACGTAAATTTTCTAGCAAGGTAATCCTTCGCCTTCCTGGTTCTCAGTTTCCAAATGGGGTTTGACAAATTGCCATGATGGTCGCCAACATTCAAAACGGATAGTCACTACAAGAAGAAAAAGTTTTATATTGTATAATAAGATTATATTATTAAAATTAAAAAATTAAAAATATAGTTATATGTATCATTTTTGTAATATTATTTCTTCAGAAATGAGATTTCACATTTAAAGTTGATCAAGAAAAACCAATACAGTGGTAAATACACTGTATATTATAATGGTAATATTATTAAATTGTTTTCGGTCAAAGTTTAATACAAGTTACGTAAAAATTTTCCGAGCGCGCGGATTTGAAGCGAGCCGGGCGATTTGCAAAATTCGGCCGCTCGCAAAAGCACCGATTTTAAAAATAATTTTTAATAGTTAAATGTAATTACAGTTTATAATAATTTTTATTTTAAGATAATATAAGTCTTTCTTTAGTCAATGACTGTAAAATAATTTCTTAATTGTTATAAATAAAGGCACTACGATTTAAGAAAAAATAAACAATTATCTCGGCTTCAGTTGGTCATAAATTTTTTTTATTTTTTTATAAATCTTCGTTTCGTCTTTAGCAACAATAATCTGTAAGTTAGAAACTCATAGGATGTACAGGACCGCTTCAGCTCTAAATGTTTATAACGAAATTTGCCCCCTTATTTTCAAACCCAACATTTAGCTCGGCTTCAGCTGGTCGTAGAAATTATTTATTTTTTTTTTTTTATAAATCTTCGTTTCCTCTTCAGCAACAATAATCTGTAAGTTAAAAACTCATAGGATGTACTGGGCCGCTTCAGTTCTAAATGTTTATAACGAAATTTGCCCGCTTATTTTCAAACCCAAAAATTAGAGTTTTAAAAATGTTTTACGCATTTATTTCATCAGAATATGAAAATATAACTCTTTAGAAGGAGATTGGATGTTTCACCAACTCTCTACGATTTTTTTTCAAAAAGTTATAGCCTTCGACATTTGACCTCTTGGGATAAGCAATTTATAATATCTAAGCAACAAATTCGTTAATCCGGCCTTGTAATTTTTTTATGTTTGGAATTGAAAGATATTCATTTTAAAGCTTTAAAAAATAAAAAAAAATTATTTGTACAATAAATAACGCAATTGTAAAAAACGGCCATTTTGGAATTTCGCATGCTGTTTTGCAATAACCAATAAACGAAATTAAACTTACTATAGCTCAAATTGTAGGTTTTTTAATTTACTACAACTTTCTATCAAAAAGTTTTTCTCTAAAATCAATATATTAAGCTGCAAAATTAAAAATCTTTAAAAATTGCAAATTTAACAAATGAAAATCGCAATTAAAAAAAAAGCTCACACAATTTTTGGTCACATTTTAGTAGAAGTTATTCCTGGCATCGTCCTTTACAACACCTGATAGGTTTCAAAAATTCCTGAATTATATCACGTTTTTTCACCCGCAGCCTGGGGTACAAGGAAAGCCACATGATGTATGTACCTATAGACTATTTTACTGATGAAATAAAATACAAATGCCGAACACAATATAAATGAATAAAGGGTTATTAGCTATAGGTATTTAATTAATATTTAAATTTGTATCAAATCAATAATTTTTATAAATACTTACTCTTTTGTTTTGTTTCGAATGTTAGTTTTGATTTATAATTTATTTATGTCGATCGCTGATATCCTATTCCATCGGCCATTAAATCAAATTGTGTTATTTAAGTGTTTTTCTTCTGATTGTCCTCTTATCCACTTGATGATTATTATCTTCGAAAAGTCACTTGGTGTTCCATTAAAGCGTCGTCGTCTTAAAGACTATCCACTTATTTTCTCTAAATTTGTAGGAGAATTGATGGGCTAATTATTGATGATGGGCTATCTAAAAAATATGGAATTTTTATTACTTTTAGTAGGTACTCTTTCATCATAGATACAGGGTGTTTCATTGGGAAACGGAAATACTTTAATGGCGAATAGAGGTCACCGAGGCCGTTCTAGGTACACTAAATTTTTTACCCTACCGACTTTTATATCCGAGTTACAGGGTGTTTTATTGATTTTGCTCATTTCCTTCCTAAGCCATAACTTTAGAACCACCCTGTATATTTTTTTAATATTTGGTACACATATGTCTCATTCAAAACCCAAACGACGGGCGTACTAATCACAAGAAAACTCCAGGTCCGGATTAACAAAAAATTATAAAGTAATTGTAACCTTAAAACAACACCCTGTATATTGAAATTTTGAAAATCTGTTTGCATATTTAAAAAGAGCACAAAAAACTAAGTCTAATGGTTTTCTTCGATTTTTCGGCCAGACAATTTTTTGACTTTAATTTTGAAATTATATTGAATTTTTAATAACTCATCATTAAAAAGCAGGTATTATTAACTTTTAATTATAAATTATTAAAGTTATTAAATAAATCCTCATTTTAAAATAAATCATTATTTACCACATTGGAAAGACCCAATTATTAATCACAAGAAAAATCCAGGTCCGGATTAACAAAAAAACATAAAGTAATTTTGACCTTGAAACAACACCCTGTATATTGAAAATTTCAAAAATTATTTGCACATTTGAGAAGACCACAAAAATTCGAGTTTATCGGTTCACTTTGATCTTTTGTGCAAAAATTTGTTAACTTTAATTTTGAAATTAAATATATTCAAATTTTTAAGAACCCTGAAATTAATAAGCAGGTTTTTAAAGCACTTTTAATAATAAGTTAATGAATAAATACTAATTTTAAAAATAATCAGTTATTATTTACTACGTTAGAAGAACTTAGTTTAGAGAGCACGAAAAACTAAGTTTAATGTCCCGCTTTAATTTTTTTGTGCAGACAATTTAATGACATTACTTTTGAAATTATGTACAATATCGAAATTTTTATTATGAGTTCCCAGAGATCTTAAAAATTTCGACATAATTTCAAAATTAAATTCATTAAATTGTCTGGCCAAAAAATTAAAGCGACCGATTAAACTTAGTTTTTTGTGCTCTTTTCATACCTATGTGCAAACGGATTTTGAAAGTTTCAATATACAGGGTGTTGTTTCAAGGTTACAATTTCTTTATATTGTTTTGTTAATCCGGACCTATTTTTGTTCTAATTTGTAAGTGGGTCGTTCGAATGTCGTAAATAAGTATTGATTATTTTTAAAATGGGTATTTATTTAATAACTTTAATAATTTATTTTTAAAAGTGCTTTCAAAATCTGCTTTTTAATTTCAGTGTTCTTAAAAGTATCAATATATTTAATTTCAAAATTAAAGTCATTAAATTTCATTCACAAATAATTAAAGCAAACCGATAACCTCAGATTTTTGTGGACTTTTCAAATGTGCGAACAAATTTTGAAAATTTCAATATACAGGGTGTTGTTTCAAGATCACAATTACTTTATGTTTTTTTGTTAATCCGGACCTGGATTTTTCTTGTGATTAATCATTGGGTCGTTCCAATGTGGTAAATAAGTATTGATTAATTTTAAAATGAGTATTTATTCAATAGCTTTAATAATTTATAATTAAAAGTTAATAATACCTGCTTTTTAATGTCAGAGTTCTTAAAAAATTCAATATAATTTCAAAATTAAAGTCATAAAATTGTCTGGCCGAAAAATTGAAGCAAACGATTAGACTTAGTTTTTTGTGCTCTTTTCAAATATGCAAACAGATTTTCAAAATTTCAATATACAGGGTGTTGTTTTAAGGTTACAATTACTTTATAATTTTTTGTTAATCCGGACCTGGATTTTTTTTGTAATTAGTATGGCGGTCGTTTGGGTTTTGGATGAGACACATGTGTATCAAATATCAAAAAAATATACAGGGTGGTTCTGAAGTTATGGCTTAGGAAAGAAATTGGCAAAATCGATAAAACACCCTGTAACTCGGTTATAAAAGTCGATAGGGCAAAAAATGTAGTATACCTAGAACCGCCTCGGTGACCTCTATTCACAATTAAAGTATTTCCGTTTCCCAATGAAACACCCTGTATAATATAGTCTGGGCAGGTTATCGGAGAATATGCGATTTTTGGGAAAAGTTATTTACCAGCAATTTTATTGATTGCTGTTGAATTGGATTGCAATTTTATTGATTGAAAGTAAAAATTTATTAAAATACAATACGCTATGTAAGAAATAACGCAATGAATTAAGAAGTGCGACATTTATGAGCAATAAAGACACTGGGGTCACAAATCTATGGTCTCCATAAAATTCTTAAAAATACATCTTTCCTTTTCAGCTTTATAATCGAATGAAAGAAATAAAACGTAGATATGATCTAGCAAAGGTCGCCACAGCAAAAATGACCACAATATGGAAGGACTGTCAAATTTCAAGAGCGTTAAAGATGAGGTTGATAAACTGCTTTATATTCCCATTACTGACCTACGGATGTCAATCTTGCACCCTGAGAAATTCGGAAAGAAGAAAGATAGACGCCACTAAAATGTTCTGTTGGAGACGAATGCTGCGAATTCCTTGGACCGACTATAGAACAAATAATTCAATTTTAAGAGAGCTAAAAGTTAGCCAACGACTCTCCAGTAAAGTCCATCTCCAACAATTAAAATACTTTGGACATGTTATGAGAGCAAACACAGAAAACATGGAAAGACTCATTATACAAGGAAAGGTGGAAGGCCGAAGATCATGACGAAGCTCCCCAACAAGATAGATCGATCAAAATACAGGAATATGCAAAAGACCTATGCATGAGTTAAAAGAAATGACCAGAGACATAGATCTTTGGAGACTGACAATACACATCACGTCGACCACTACACTCCCTCCGGGGGTCAGGATTGAAGAGAGAGAATCGAATGGTGTCATTAACATTTTTAAAAACTTTACAATGAGTAGAAGTTAATCTTTATTATTTGCCATAATATCTACTGTTTATACGTAGTTTACAATACCCAATTTTTTTCGTTTGGAGGTTATTTTCAAAGTAACTCGTCTTGTTTCGTCTCATTCCAAGAGTTCAAATGCTAAATTTAAAAAAATAATAAGTTATATTTTTTACGAAAATAAAGGTGGGTTGTATATTGTATATTTATTTTACAGCAAAATTAATTGCTTACCTTTTGTGATATTGTATGTTTCTTTCAAGGCTGCATTATTATTATTACTCTAACGCTATTCTTTTATTGAAATATTCCTTCAAATATCGTCCACTCAATCACCATCTAAAAAGAAGAAAAAATCAGTCGTTAATGTAACTATTTAAACACTAAAGATGAATTAGGTGAAAGGCGCAAAATGTCGCCTGTAAAAAATTTCTATGTGTTTTAAATGTATTCATTTTTTTCGAATCCTGAGGAAACTAATAAATATTTTTTTTAAATTCAAACGCACACTGAAACATTACATTATTGCTGAGGGCCGAAAGTCCCTGAAAACTTATATGATGTTTATTTTATTAAGTTAAAAGGGTGAAAATAAAAGAGAAAATTTAGTGTGATTTTTAATTGCAAATATTTCATTCAAAGAAACTTTTTCTTTATTCTATGGGACTTTCGGCTAAATAGAAATAAATGTAAATGTTAAAATAGGCATTCTTTTCAACATCAATACCGGGCACAACTCATAATACAATATTAAGCCATAATATGGCAGCGCTATTGCATTATGTGATTAGTCACAAATATTGGCTGCATTACTGACACTACTCCAACGCTCGATAGGATCAGGGACATTCTTGTCACCAACAGTTACACATTTTGAGTTAGTTCAGGGTTACAGAAATATTTGGCTTTCTCTAGTGGCACTTTTCGAGTGCCACTAAAGTTTTCTATTTTATAATTTATTTATCCTATTTACTTATTTATAATATCCTATTTTATTTTTTAGTAAAGTTTAATTTGGATTTTGTAATTTTAGTTGTTATTACAGTTTTTTTAAACACTAGTTAGTCTAATTAAAGAAAAAAGGTCTTGCTGCAATAGTGGCATAACTCAAAACATTATAATATGCACGTTATATAATACACGTGTGTATAAAAATTATAAAAAATATAAAAATTATAAAAATTATAAAAATTATAAAAATTATACACACGTTATTAAATGACCATCTAGAAAATGTATCAACTTAACATAATCTTAGTCTAAGTAAACTAAAGCGTTTTTTTTCCTAGCAATGAAAATTTTAAACCCATTTATCCCAAAACATGATTTTTTGAGTTGTGCCGTTATTGCATACCATGGTCGAGCTCTATGGCTTCAAGGATTTGTCAGCTATTCCTCATATACCTTCTAGAATCTAGAACCTTTATAAACCGATATAAGATGTCAGCTTTTTTTTCTTTATTGGCCTAAAGCTACGGTATTTTGGCAACGGAAATCGTAATAATAATAATAATAATAATAGGATATAAATTTGAATTAGGGCTTTTTAACGCCACACATAAATAAAAGGTTTAAATGGTCTCCAGTAAATCAACCAATTAGCCAAACAACCTTTGGGTGTTGGAAACCTCCAAAAATTAACCTAATTTTCGCATCAACATCCCTTTAATTAAACGGATAAACTAATTCGTAAATCGTGAGTATGTAACGGTAAAGGACGGATGATAACGTGTGGTGGTCTCATTCGAAAAGGGAACAATGGATTGCCGTTGACTGGCAGACTGGCGAACTTTTCGGTATTGCCAACATTTAACGAGCAACGCCATTTCAATGGCGGTCGAAAATTGGCAACGTGAGTGACAGCGGCCCTCATTCAAATATGTTCGGCTCCAATTCGAACCCTACCCCAGATAGGGGCATCTCTGTCGATTGGAGAGAGATCGTTCGATGTAACTGGATGAAACGCAGACGAGGACTTAGGGGTGGCATCTTATCATTACTTTTTAAATATTTTCGAACTCTTTATTTCGAAAACGTTTGGTGATGTAGCCTTAAGGGATTCTTTTAACTATTTTTTGTGATTAATGCTTTACTACTACAGGAAATTATTTTCTATTTACTATTATACCGATTAATCTGAAGTGGAAAGTCTTCGATCAATGTGTTCTGCCAGTAACGACATATGTTGCGTAAACAATGACTCTAACAACAAACAATGCTTCAAACCCAAGAATAGCACAAAGAAGGATGGAGTGATCAATGATGTAAGTAATAGCAAAAGATAAGATCACAAACGAAGACTTACGAAACAGAGCCAGAGCTACAGATGTTGCGGAGAGAGCTTGCAGATTGACATTAAGATGGGCTGGCCACGTGACAAAGATAAAGGATGGAAGGTGGACACATAAGTTAAGCGAATACAGACCAAGAACAGATAAAGGAGACAGAGGAAGACCACTTATACAAAGAAAAGATTATAGAGGATGAATAGAGGAAGAATAGCACAAAGGAGGATGGAGTGATCAATGTTGTAAGTAATAGTAAAAGATAAGATCACAAACGAAGACTTCCGAAACAGAGCCAGAGCTACAGATGTTGTGGAGAGAGCTTGCAGATTGAAATTAAGATGGGCTGGCCACGTGACAAAGATAAAGGATGGAAGGTGGACACATAAGTTAAGCGAATACAGACCAAGACCAGATAAAGGAGACAGAGGAAGACACTTATACAAAGAAAAGATTATAGAGGAAGAATAGCACAAAGGAGGATGGAGTGATCAATGATGTAAGTAATAGTAAAAGATAAGATCACAAACGAAGACTTACGAAACAGAGCCAGAGCTACAGATGTTGTGGACAGAGCTTGCAGATTGAAATTAAGATGGGCTGGCCACGTGACAAAGATAAAGGATGGAAGGTGGACACATAAGTTAAGCGAATACAGACCAAGAACAGATAAAGGAGACAGAGGAAGACCACTTATACAAAGAAAAGATTATAGAGGATGAATAGAGGAAGAATAGCACAAAGGAGGATGGAGTGATCAATGATGTAAGTAATAGTAAAAGATAAGATCACAAATGAAGACTTACGAAACAGAGCCAGAGCTACAGATGTTGTGGAGAGAGCTTGCAGATTGAAATTAAGATGGGCTGGCCAAGTGACAAAGATAAAGGATGGAAGGTGGACACATAAGTTAAGCGAATACAGACCTAGAACAGATAAAGGAGACAGATGAAGACCACTTATACAAAGAAAAGATTATAGAGGATGAATAGAGGAAGACTAGCACAAAGGAGGATGGAATGATCAATGATGTAAGTAATAGTAAAAGATAAGATCACAAATGAAGACTTACGAAACAGAGCCAGAGCTACAGATGTTGTGGAGAGAGCTTGCAGATTGAAATTAAGATGGGCTGGCCAAGTGACAAAGATAAAGGATGGAAGGTGGACACATAAGTTAAGCGAATACAGACCTAGAACAGATAAAGGAGACAGATGAAGACCACTTATACAAAGAAAAGATTATAGAGGATGAATAGAGGAAGACAAGCACAAAGGAGGATGGAGTGATCAATGATGTAAGTAATAGTAAAAGATAAGATCACAAATGAAGACTTACGAAACAGAGCCAGAGCTACAGATGTTGTGGAGAGAGCTTGCAGATTGAAATTAAGATGGGCTGGCCAAGTGACAAAGATAAAGGATGGAAGGTGGACACATAAGTTAAGCAAATACAGACCTAGAACAGATAAAGGAGACAGATGAAGACCACTTATACAAAGAAAAGATTATAGAGGATGAATAGAGGAAGAATAGCACAAAGGAGGATGGAGTGATCAATGATAATCAATATAATATAATCAATAGTAAAAGATAAGATCACAAACGAAGACTTACGAAACAGAGCCAGAGCTACAGATGTTGTGGAGAGAGATTGCAGATTGAAATGAAGATAAGCTGGCCACGTGGCAAAGATAAAGGATGGAAGGTGGACACATAAGTTAAGCGAATACAGACGAAGAACAGATAAAGGAGACAGAGCAAGACCACTTATACAATGAAAAGATTATCTTTCAAAGATGACGAAAAGTTGGATCCATCCTGCACAAGACCGTGCACTCTGGATACAAACAGGGGAGGCCTATGTCCTGCAGTGAACTTAAAACGGGCCGATGATGATGAAGGCAATTACTCAACACATTACAACATACCTTCTCCCATATATTTTCTCATGCGTAAGGATGTAGTGGCGCCATGTAATTTGTTTGTCTATTTCTGTCAAATTACCTCTCTCCTATGCGTGATAGTTTGCTTCGGAGAATAAGTAACCAGTCATGTCCTTTATTTGGTCAGACCATCGTTCTGGAGATATTCCTCTGGATTATTTCCCGCTGCGTTGCCTTCAACTATCACTCGTTCAATGCCTTCTCAGAATATGTCCAAATATCTCAGTATATTTTGGTTGACAGTTGTGGTGAGTCTAGTTTTTATGCTAAATGCATCTAGTATTCAATTATGTATGTAATGCGCACTCCTTCTTGGTATGCGCAACATTATTCGGTAGACCTGCATTTAGGTTCACTTCGACTCGGCTTCCTTGATGATCCATGTTTCTGTAACATAGGTGGAGATAGAAAATATTAATGCTGAAACAACGAGTAGTTTTGTGTTTTTAGTAATGTCAGTATTCTTCCATATTTTTGGGAGTTTGACTGTTGCCGATCTGGCCATTGTGATGCATTCACGGATCTCTTCTTGCACTCAAGTAGTGACCGAACCAAAGAAATTAATTTATGTAGGGTAGGTAATAATTCTGCTACTTATTACCTACCCTATACATAAATAATATGTGCTCACATCAGCAACCATTTCAATAGTTCAAAGTAAATCAATTGTCTGACCACTTCGTAACCTGCCATGTTTATTATCTCTGGTTGTTTATATTTCGATGACCATTACTTTCGTTTTTTGTATATTTATTTTCGAAACCTATTCCGTTCTCACCGAACAGATCTTATTCATAAGTTGTTCCAGTTCTTCTGGTGAAGATGTCAATGCCAATGCCAATAACCGTGTCATCCAGGATATCGTAAGATTTTTATTTTTCTTCCTGCTGTATAACAAACACATGCCAAATAATCCAAACTTAATATACCTTAGTATAGCTATTTACTGTCTTGCTTTTTGGTATATTGGTCCATATCCGTTCCGTATTGTTCCACTTCTGTATAATATCGTCCTTTAGTCAATTCAGCCAATATAATACAGTCAATAATAACTTCTTCTTCTTGATATGCCTATCCGTGACGAATGTTGGCCATCATCATGGCAATATTCACTTTATCTGCAGCAGCGCGGAAAAGCTGCACAGATGTTGTGTTGAACCAGGTTCTGAGGTTCTTTAACCAGGATGTTCTTCTTCTTCCTGGACCTCGCTTCCCAAATTTTTTCCTTGCAGGATGGCTTGTAGGAGGACATATCTGGATTCATTTCGCATAATGTGTCCAAAGTATTCCAACTTTCGAGATTTGATGGTGGTTAGTACTTCTCGGCTCTTTCCCATTCTTCTAAAGACCTCCTCATTTGTGACCCGATCAGTCCATGGGATTTTAACGATATATAGCCACATCTCAAATGCGTCTAATTTTCGGCACATATATTCGTTCAAGGTCCATGATTCAATACCATATAAAAGGACATAGAAGACAAAGCATCTCAGCATTTTTACTTTTATACCAAGAGAAAGGTTGTAGCTCTTGAAAAAGGCCCCCATACGGTTGAAGATTGATCTAGATTTTCCGATGCGCGCTCTTATCTCTTAGTTGTTGGTCCATTCTTCATTTATTATGGTATCGAGGTAGTTGTAGTGCCTCACTTTTCCTACAGGGGTTTGGTTGATATAGAGTTGACCTTCTTTTTCTTGCTAACGATCATAAGCTTTGTCTTCTTTACGTTTATATTGAGTCCATATTGTTGACTGTAATACGTAATTTTGTTTATGAGGACTTGCAGCTCTTCTAGGTTGTCCGCAAATACTATGGTGTCATTTGCATACCTGATGTTATTTAGCCGGTACCCGTTTAGTAGAATACCTTTTTCAGTTTCGTGCAAAGCTTCGATAAATATTCTGTCAGAGTAAAGATTAAAAATTAGGGGAGACAAAATGCAACCTTGCCTCACTCCACGCATGATTTTCACATATTCGGTGTGTTCACCGTCAACTCTTAGGTTTGCAGTCTGATTCCAGTAAAGTTTTCCAAATATTTTCAGATCTTGGTTGTTAATTCCTGCTTCTTTTAGTATTTGCATCATCTTGGCGTGTTGGACTCGATCAAACGCCTTCTCGTAATCAATCAGACATGCGTATACGTCGCAATTGACGTCTCTGCATCTCTGGAATAAGACTTGTATTGAAAACAAAGCCTGTCTCGTACCAACAGTATTTATGAACCCGAACTGGTTGGACGAAATTTGACTTTCACATAGCTTGTAAATTTTCGTATGGATTACTTCTAGGAACAATTTTAGGAGATGATTCATCAGACTTATCGTACAGTATTCTTCGCATTTTTTGGCTTCTGGTTTTTTTTGGAAGTGCAATAAACTCAGACTTCAGCCACTCTGTTCACATTTCTCTTTTCAATAATATTCTGATATAAAAAGTATTCGTTCGCATACACTATTAGTTCATACCAAACCCTTCTTTCAATGCGTCAACGATAAAAAAAGTCAAAATATACTAACCTAGAATAAAAATTCTAATTTTACCCCTTGACATCGATGTCAAACTATGGTGCACTGCAAGAAGGGTTTGGTATGAACTTTAATGCCATTTTTTATTGATTTATTGGCCCAATTGCCTTTGTTCACATTTTACCAATGTAAAATATATAGCCCGTCAATAATAGCGGGATTCTATTTTATATTTTGATTTTAAGTAATGTATGTACTAAATAAAACAAAAAACTTTAAGTAATAAAGTATGTTTTCACGGAAGTAAATAGTAATAGCAGTAAAATGAAAATGAACACGAAAAATCCATCTGATCCAACACTTTTCTCTACATCCGCGAGCAAAAACAAACAATAAAACATTCTTCTCGAATCCGAACCTGTGTGGATGTGAGATTAACTCCATAAAGGAAATGGAATAGTGACGCAATTCGGATGTTGGGTATAGGTCGAAAACGCAAAGTTCTTTTATTTTTGGGGGGATTTGATCGCTAAATTATACATATCTTTCAAAATTTCCGATCAATTTTCTGGATATTTGCTTCTATCTATAAAGTTGTGTAAAAAATTGTTCTCGTCTCCTTTTCAGGGGATTTTATCGGTAAATTATACACATCTTTCAAAATTCCCCATCAATTTTAAGTATGGATAGGTATTTGCTTAGAGCAATAATAAATCTAAAAATCTGTTCTTGTTCTTTTGTTTCTTTTTTTTTGGGAATTGTTATATGTTTGAAAATTATTGTAACGGGAATTATCAAGTCATTTATTATTTATTTATTTTTTGTAAGTTTTTTATTTATAGTTTTACGTTCCTAACAACAGAATTCCGGATGCTATGACCTTTCGGTGCCGGATTAGGTTCGGCACTGTTTTTAATTCCTGTCCAATCGAATGTTCTTGAGCCAAGACATCTACTTCCTTCCAATTCCTCTGCTGCCTGCTGCCCTCGATTTTACCTTTCGTGGTAAGCTGGAGCATTCTGTAGTTTTTCTTATTTTAATAGTTTTCAGCTAACTCATTAACGACATTTGCTCTATTTAACACAGCTTCGATGGTGTCGATAGCTGTCCTGGGTATTCGGAGCATTCTTCTAAGCAACAACAACTGAAACAAACGTCTTTATTCGATTGGTTGTATCAGTCTTCAGAGTCCAGGTCTTGGTGCCAAGTAACACTGAGCAAATATTGCATTTGATCATTCCTTGAAGTGGAAGGAAAACGAGCACCAGGAAGGCGAAGGATTTCCTGGCTAAAAAATCTACGTAGGTACGTGGTTCAACACAACAACCACAAATCTTTTTAGATCAGCAGTGTGCAAAGTACAGATTGCCATGATGGTCGCCAACATCCGAAACGGATAGGCACTACAAGAAGAAGATTCCTTGACGGAATTTTAGGTTTAAGCTGTGGTTTCAGAACAATGAGTTCATTTTTAGAATTGTTGTATGAGCTGCTTCAATTCTGCAGTTGATCTCTTTACTTGGGTCTAGTTGATCTGTAATGTAGCATCACAGATCTAAAATGAGTAAGTAACTCTCTAGGTATAACCAAAGCTATGACCAAAGTAATTTATTTTTTTAAGTTTTTATGAAAAATTTGGATTAGTTGCTTTATACATAGTAGTTTAGTAGTTAATACTATCTACTAAAAGTAACAATAGCTCGGTGTCCATTTCTGTATTATCTTTGCGATTCATGCTTCATACTCCGTTTGGGCGTGGACTTGCTGGACACTCTGTCATCGTATCGTTAAGTTAGTACTACTACCATTTCATCGTCACCTCGCCTCCAACGTCCACTGCCTGAAATAGGCATCCTCCATGCTTTCTACGCTTAAGCCAAACTCAAATAGAGATTCGCAGGACACACTGTTAGACAAAAGGATTAACGATGGAACTCCTTAATACAACCAAAGTACTACAAAGGCTTCTTCTTCTTCTTCTTAACGTGCCCTATCAAGTCCCCTTGACGTTGGCGATTAACATGGCGAAACTGTCTCTGTCTCCAGCTATTCTAAATAGTTGTTATACTTTCTTTATTCCTGTTCACTCCCGGATATTCTTCAACCAAGAGGCCTGCTTTCTACCAATTCCTCTGCGTCCTTCGATTTTACCCAAAGGTTACAAAGGTAAACAATCAAGAAAAAGACCACACAGATTAGATAGATAGTCGACGGAGTTGGGAGAGGCCTATATCCAAAACTGACGATAGAAGGCTAAGAAAAAGAAGACAAAAAGAAAAATCAAGTCAAAAACGATTTTAATAAATACTTAAAAACTAACCTCAAATAGAATATTATTATCCTTTTAGTTTACGATTTTTAGTTTTGTTAGAAAATTCTTCTTGTTTCTATTGTTATTGTTATAACCACTTGTTATTGTTCTTGATCATGGACGAAATAAAAAAAAGTAAGAACTACAAAAGGATAAAACAACTTAAAATAATCTGCTATGCGGACGATACAATACTAATCTCTCAAAGTGAAAATGATTTACAACGTATGCAGCACCAATTCAACATAATCGCCAGAAAATTTAAAATATTAATTTCCTCACAAAAGACAAAAGGCATGGTTATAACAGCAGATCCAATAAGATGTAAATTGGAGTTGGAGGGTCAGATAATAGAACAAGTGATGGAGTTTAAATACCTAGGCATCACACTATCTAGCTACGGAAGGCTCGAAACGGAAGTGGAAGATCAAGTGAATAAAGCAAACAGAGCCGCAGGTTGCCTGAATGACACAATATGGAGAAATAAAAATATCGGAAAAGAAATGAAAGGCAGAATTTACAAAACAGTCATCAGACCAATTATGACATACGCGGCAGAAACACGGGCCGACACAGAGAGGACAAAAAGATTGCTCGAAACAGCGGAGATGAAAACCCTTCGAAAAATCGATGGTAATACTCTATGGGACAGAGCTCGAAGTACAGATGTGCGACGGAGATGCAAGGTGTATAACATTAATAACTGTGTAAAAAACAGAAGAATAGAATGGAATGACCACATAAGCCAAATGACAACAAATAGGATAGTCAGGACAGCGAGAGACGGTTCCCCAATAGGAAGACGATGAGTGGGAAGACCACGAAAACGATGGAACAACTTACTAGAGGCACATTGAAAAAACAGACGGTCATGTCTATACAAAAAGAAGAAGAAGAAGAAGACTTCTGTCTCAAGCTTTTCGTAGCTAGATATAGTCCTGTCGCCAGGGGGGGTACAACGGCCTCGTTAATTCAGATGGACTTACTCAAATTTTTTTTATGTATTTTGACCCGTAGAACACGAATTTTTTGGGTAACAGTTGATCCGGATGTCGATAAGATTGTTATAGACCAAGAACTTGAGGAATCAAATAACAGCGATTTTTGGCAAAACAAAACAATATTTTGTATTTTTTGGGCCATTTTAAGTAAAAAATATTTCTACAAGTTTTTTCGTAGGATGCACAGTTTTCGAGATAAACGCGGTTGAACTTTAAAAAAATCGAAAAATTGCAATTTTTGAACCCGAATAACTTTTGATTAAAAAATAAAATAGCAAGTCTGCTTACCGCATTTGAAAGTTTAAGTCAAATTATATCGGTTTTGATTATTTGCATTGGTAAAAATTTATTTTTTTATTGTTTAACAAAGCTATAAACACGTAGGGTTTCCCGTGCTTTTACATGCGTTTTAACGCATGTAACGTAGAAATAGTCTTGATTGCACTAGTACCTATTCTACCTACTCGTTCGATTTTAAATGAGAAATCATAGAAACATCACTCACGCACTAGTTGTTTGTAGCTTTGTTTAACAATAACACAATAAATTTTTAGCAATGCAAATAATCAAAACCGACATAATTTGACTTGAACTTTCAAAGGCGCTAAGCAGAATTGCTATTTTATTTTTTAATCAAAAGTTATTCGGGTTTAAAAATTGCAGTTTTTCGATTTTTTGAAAGTTCAACCGCGTTTATCTCGAAAACTGTGCATCCTACTAAAAAACTTGTAGAAATATTTTTTGCTTAAAATGACCCAAAAAATACAAAATATTGTTTTGTTTTGCCAAAAATCGCTGTTATTTGATTCCTCAAGTTCTTGGTCTATAACAATCTTATCGACATCCGGATCAACTGTTACCCAAAAAATTCGTGTTCTACGGGTCAAAATACATAAAAAAAACTTGGGTAAGTCCATCTGAATTAACGAGGCCGTTGTACCCCCCCTGGCGACAGGACTAATAGTATGATGTCTAGATATTTAAACTCCATCACTAGAGCCGGTATTTCCAACCTCACTTAAGCAAAAGCTTACTTTAAGCCTAAGCTTAAGCCTGGATGCCTGTATTTTCACTTCAATTTGAGGCTTAAGTGTAGGCTTAAACCAAATAATTTTAAGCTCGCGCGGGAGTTGGTTTAAGCCTTTGCTTAAAATTTGTTTTCTGTTTTTTGAGGTTATTTCTATAGATTTATAATTCTAGAGTTATTTTGAAAATCAACTTTTGCGTAATAACGTTATTAGTGGATTATTATGATTATTATTAACGATTATGAAAATAAAATTCTTACTCAATTTGGAAGGTGAAGGCACATGAAAATTATTTATTTCTACTTACAATGCTTGGTATATTTATTTTACAAAAGTAAACATACATTCCAATTTGACATTTTAAGGAATATAAATCCAATAAACAAATTACATAGACGGATCTACTGCTTATGCAGAATACCAATAAAAAATATAACCAGAGAAAATATGTACACAATACCTACTAACAACATATTTACCATGTACACAAAATAAAGTGAAGTAAAAATAAGACTGACACAGATGACAAGACAAAATTAAATGTCAAGAGTAGTGGTTTTTACCTCAGAACAGTTAGATCTGTTGACGTATTCAGAGGTACCAAACCCACGGTTCTTAGACATTACTACGGTTGCCTAAATCGACTAACCAATGAACATTAAGGGTGAGATTACGTCACGAGAGTTTACTGTCATTTGAATCGTAATATGATTTTTTTCGAATTCTGAGAAAACCAAGTATTTTAGAAAAATTTAAACGCAGGATGCAAGATTACATTATTACCGAAGGCGGAAAGCCCCTTAGAATAAACAAGCAGATTCTATTGAATGAAATATTTGAAATTAAATATCACACTTTTCTTTTATCTCCAGCCCTGTAACTTATTAAAATAAACATTATAGAAGTTTTCAGGGACTTTCAGCCCTCGGTAAAAATGTAGTCTTTCATTCTGAGTTTAAATTTTTCAAAAATATTTATTAGTTTGGATTCGAAAAAAATGAATACAATTAAAACACATTGAGAATTTTGACATGCGTCAAAGTTTTGCATTAACTCAATGTAAAATTCTGAACTGTTGAATTCCAGCTTCCCTAATAATTATTTTACATCAAAAGACATTAGAAACTATTTGAAGAAGATTGAAATCTGCATTGGAAATAACTGTTAAAATTGGTCTACGCAATTAAACATATTCCAAAATTTTGTAAAAATGTAATACATTTTAGTTTTCAGCCCAAACTTAGGCCACACACAATGCATAATGTTCACATTTTTGAACTGTCAATATTTTTATTTTATCATTTATTGTTTAAAAACAATACAGTTGATAAGATACCCTCAGTTGCGGAGAAAGGATTAATAATAAAGATTTTTTTATTCAGTCAATGGTGTGAGCACTGTCAGCATAGTAACGTGTGGCCTTACTTTTGCACGCATACCTATTGTGGCAAATGTATCATATTTTTCAAAATTTTGGAATGCATTTAAATCGTAGAACAATTTTAACTTTTGATTTTAATACAGATTTTAATTCTCTACAAGTATTCTCTCGTGACTTTTGATGTAGAATAATTAGGGAAGCAGGAATTCAACAATTCAGAATTTTACATTGAGTTTCCTATGGCCGTTTTTACGATTCACCACCCGGTATAAGATAAAATGTGTACTATTTGTCTTATTATTTCATAATAACACAAATAATACACATTTACACATATATACACAATAACACACATTCAATGATCGAAAATAATTTAAAAATATGGGAATGTAAAATCTTGTGACGTAAAGTCAAAAATAAAAGTCTCCCCACCACCGTCGGACAAGACAACCGTAATAAAGTCTAATAACCGTGTACCAAACCAATTAACTTGACAGTTGAGGACGAGTTTAGTTAAGAAAATGTTGGAAATACGGCACCGAGCTTAAGGTTCTCCTTAACTTTTGACAGAGGCTTAGCTAAGCAAAAGCTTAAGTAGCTGTTGAAATACCGGCCCTTACATGTTATTGGATTTTCTGTTATAACCATGCATTTTGTCTTTTTTGGGGAAATTAACACGTTAAATTTTGTGGCGGTTTTAAATTGGTGCAGCATACGTTGTAAATTATTTTTACTTTGAGTGCTTTATGGCATCGTCTACATAACAGATTATTTATTATATTTATAAGTTGTTTTTCTCCTTTTTTAGTTCTTAATTCTAGTAAAAAATTGTATAAATAAATTGTATAATCAAATCTTTAAAACAGATGAAAGGTGACTTGTGACGGATGAATGACTTGTGAATGGAAATATAAAAAGCCCCTTTCAAATAATTCGTACCATAAAGTAATGTTTTTATTAACGATTGTACCTACGTAAAAAAACAACAAATCTTTACTGCTGATTTATCAACTCAAACTGCAAAAGAGCAACATACTAACAGGAAAGAATATGTTCTTAAGACGAGGACGAAACGTTCCTGCACATTTTTTGTGTCCCGTGCGTACCTGATACGAGTAATAATAAGCAATATTTAACGGTTCTGAAACTTCTGAAACTGTGTACGAATATTATCTTTCAATGTGCGTACGGAATATTAACTGCATTATAAGCATTTCTAGGTGGATATGTTTATGGACCGGTGGATATTAAAAACGGTATACTTAATAGGGATGGGCATATGAGGCGTTATCTAACTGATTTTATTTATTTAGTTAGCGTATGGCATACAATAAAAATACATAATTAAAAAAATAAATGGAGTAATAATACAAACGAACGCATCTAATGTAGCAATATAATCTAAAACATTTTGGTCGCATTCAAAAACTCATCAAAAACTCCAGGGAAGCGGAGTCATTCGGGGTCTGGGGTCACCCTTCAACAATGTGACAGGCAGTATGTCGTTGTGCAACAGTCACACTCAGGAGTAAGGGTTTTTTTCCATTCATGTAAACTGTCAGCACATCTAAAGTTCTTCTCAGAGCCTTCTTTTAGTGCCTCATTAATTTTGACGTCATATATGATTTTAAGAATGTCGGGAATCATTGCATGACATTTTAGTTAAATAATTCAATCAAATTGTGTTTTGACTAGGAAAGCTTTGGGCTAGTTCTGATTTCTTTCATTATGTATTGTTGTAGAATTGTTTTTTTAATTCAAAAAAATTATATTTTATCATTTAAAAGGAAAATTAAATTTATATCAAAGACCATGAGATCATAGATTCTCATCCCAATCTAATTTAGCTATTAAACAGTGTTTCGGGAAAGTGAAAACGATTAGTGAAAATGATTCGACGAAGTGAATTGGTACACTAACAAACAATTCGGGATTAGAAAGTGGACATATCGTTTGGCGAGAACAATAATGTTTTTAAAATGTTTCCGGGAAGGTTTAATGATGGTAAACACTTTGTTTTAGTTTTTAGAAGTAACAGTAGTATGTAGGAAAAAAATAATTATGATATTTCTTAAAATTTGACAAATTGGAAAGTTATATAGAAAAATATTTGGTTCTTAAGAAATGGGTATGACAGGTTTTAGAGGCGTGTTTTTGATTGGGTGGAAAAGATCGGTAGAAGGGATAAGAGTTGGAGTCTGAATTTGCGAAAGAAGAGAGGGTCACTGTATAATGGATATCTGGTGAGAGCAATCGAGTTTTCAAAAGTGAGAAGTCAGTGTAGAGTGGTGTGATCGGCCTTTGCGAGCAGAATCAAGTTGAAACCAAATTGTCGACCGGTTGAAAAGTTAATTTTCCTGGTCCGAGGGAGATTCCTTTGTTTTGTCTAGAACGAGTAGCTGATTGATATCTATTTGCACAAGATATCGAGCAAGGAGAAAATTAAGTAAGAGAATTCGAGCAAGTCCTGTGTGTTGTTTTGGAAGCAGTTTGGACGAGAGGGACATTTTCGCAACATCCAGAGAGTACGTTGGGAGAATCGAGGACCACGCAATCCAGAAAAAGAGGAAGTGAAAAAACAAAAAGGTTAGTCAAATCATTTGTCGGAATGGAGAGAATTTGACCATATTTGCTTATTTGTTTATTGAACATTACTATAACGCAGTTAGTCATTTCAAATTTAAGAATTCAATTCAAATGAATAAAAGTACATTTTATTAAATTTAGTATGAGAAAATAATAATTTAGGTATTTAAATAATTTTTTTTTTGTTAAAACAAAGAGATATCAGAATTAAAGTTTGATTTATTAAGTAAGAAATTGTTGCAACAAAGTTAAATTTTGTATTTTTTAAATCATATGTACACGGCTTATTTGGTAAATAAATAACATCTTACATTTATATGATATTGAATGTTTTTAATCTCCCTGTTCCATCCTGGAAGAAGTAAGCAACTAGAAATACTAGAAGCCACAAATCATAGGTATTGTATCAAATACAAAATTGGCCCTGAGAATAAAATTTATTGGAATATTTAATTTGAATTTAGTTTTGTTTTACATAGGCAGTGATTAAAGTAATTGAAAAATTAATTAAATTAAGAACTTGCTAATCAATCTAAATAAAGAAATAAAATAGAGCACAACAGTATGTATTTTGGGCTGCTGAATCCGAATATGAGGTTTGCGGACAAAATTTCGTGCGGAAGATTGAGTCAATCGCGAAAAAAGAGAAAAATTTCTGCTTTTTCTCGCTTTTTTGCTTAAATCTCGAAAACTATTAACTTTTAGTAAATGGTCTATTAACATACATTAAAGTACTTAAAATTCTCTACAAATATCACTATTTACTTTTTTTTCAGACGAACCGTTCGGTCTAAAGTGCAATTTAAAATTGCCAATTTTTAACGGTCTCTGCAAAGCCCACTTTTTACATTCCAAAACTTTATTTTTATTAGAATGCTTTCATTTGATAAATTTACATCCTCCATCCTGTGGAGGATGCTGCTATTCTAATTATCACAACAGCTCTTGAGGTGGCACCGTCAAATGAACATGTGATAGTGGTGGGGGAAGGTATCGACCTTCTGGTCATTTTGATTGGCCTGTATAGACCTAACACAAAAAATGTTTTTTTTCTGAAACCAGGAAAGGAAAGGTATCGCAAGGCTTCTACAACCCTCATCTGTCTGCTGAAAAAATCCTAATGGACCATATCTTATTCCTACCTGCGATGAGTTGTTGTGATACTACTTCTGCATTTTTTAATCAGTGGAAAGAACATACACTTGCAACCAACCATTGCAGCTTTTAAAGGCCCTAATACACATCAGGATGAGGTTGCCACAGCAGGAAACGCGTTTCTCATGGCTGTATATGGAAGAAAAAAGAGACCAGTCTGAACGATTTGAGATACCGACAATACGTATCTTCATCATACAAAAATAAGACCAACACTGCCCTATTACCCCTAACGAATCTGCTGCACAAGAACATTCACTTAGAATATACTATCAGGTGCAGCAATGGTTATCTTTGTATAAAGCCACACTTGACAAGCAACAAAAAGATTCAAGTGAGTGTGGTTGGAAAAAAATTACTAGTGATTTCGTGCCAGTGCCAAACTCACTACTATGGTATATTTCTTGTAAACGTAAAAAGGGCTGCCAACGCAATTGTGGATGCAGGAAGGCGGCCTCCATTGTTCCCCAATTTGCACATCATGCGAAGGACTGGGTGACAACGTTGAACCCCCGGAAGATAGCTCTGATATAGACGTAGAAGAGACTGAAGAAAGAGACACAAGTTATTTCGTAATCATTTATCTCTCCTTAATATATAATCACAAATCAGTATCTCACTACCTCTTTTATTTTTTTTACAGGAGAACGACCCCTGACGCTGCCGATGGAGCAATCAGACCCTAAGCCAAGACATGATGCCATCGAAGAACCTAAGCACAATGCGGAAGGTTTGTTTAACACTAGAAAGTCGGTGGGGCCACTTTGACCCCTGTTGCGATTTGAAGTTATTGTTGTTTTTTTATTTGAGGTAATAATAATTTCATATTTTATGACTTTTAATATTTTGATACAAAGACTTATTTAGCACAAAAAAATATTGTTTACTAAATTTATTAAATGGTTTTTCTAACAAATCTAAAGGGGCCAAATTGGCCCTGTGTAAGTTATTATCGTTTTCTAGGAAATTCGACGAGCCTTTCTTTTAAATTCCTGTCGGATGGGTAAAATTAAATTTATGTATGTTTATTGTAAATGGTTACCCTTATACTGGTACTGATCATCTACGTGATAAAGATAAAATTGTTGGTGAACACAAGTGAACACAAAGATACAATTGTGGGTGTAGAGGACCAAATGACCGTCTTTATACTACAAAAGTAACTTCAAGACGATGGCCTATCTACGTGTTTTATAATACTCTTGACTTGGAAGTAATAAATGCATGGATTATTTATAAAGAAATAACTTGAAGTAGACTCAGTCTTTGTAAGTTTATTCTTCGGCTGTGTGAAGAATTATGGGTCCCATACCTTGCCTCCCGAAACCTGGCACTACGCCTAGCAGCAATACCAGGTCTACTAACAACTATCACTGTTACTATTAGTGATGAGCGAGACTGGTCTTGGTCTTGCGGTCTTGGTCTTGGTCTTGCAGCAAGACCAAGACCAAGACCAAGACCAAGACCGCCTTTTGGTTGCAAGACCAAGACCAAGACCAAGCTTGCAAGAACAAGACCAAGACCAAGACCGCACCTTGCAAGACCACGCAAGACCAAGACCAACCTGCAAGACTCTTGCACTTTTTTGAGAAAAATTGGTTTTTATTATTTAACTTTATTTTTTTAGTTCAATAATATATACTGACATTGTAAGAAACCTTAAACAATATCGAATTTTTAAAATACATAATATTTTGGTTATATTTTTAAGTCGTATTGTTTAAGTCAAACGGTTTGCATTTTCTCAACCTTCAAAGTGTCCAAAAGGCAAGTTTTCAAACGGCGACAGTTCAAGGACAATTGAAATTACTTGTAAGACAAAAAAATGTAATTATAGATAGGGTAATCCATTTAAAAAAAATGCAATTAAAAACGGTTTTTATGTACCAGTAGTTTTCGCTTTTTTGTCTAATAAAAATACTGACACTTATTTCAATTCTTTTCGCATAATCGAGGAAAAATGTAGGTCGTTAAATTTAAAATGAATACAAAAAATATCATAATAGATTTTAAAAAGGGATTCACAATGCTGTGAAAGCATTGTGGCCTGAATAAAAAATAACTAGTTGTCGATTGCAATGTGTCAAGCTTGGTATCGCAAAATCCAAAGCTTAGCCGATTCTGGGAAATTTTTAAAATTATTTTTTGCATTAAATTTTTTACAATCAACGAAAGTTGGAAGTTGAATTATTTGTGAAAATCCCGGATGACAAACGTGTAAAGAATTTTACTGATTTCATAGTTGAAAAATATTTGGAAGAATCTAGGTTTCCCCAGAAAGGGCCAGTAGTACAAATATTATGTGCCGCACTTGAAATGCATGCGCATCATTTCAGTGTGTTTTAAATTCTAGTTTTTACTACCCACATCCGAATATTTTTAACTTTTTAAATGTCATAATGGGTATTCAATCCATTAATATGTGAAAATAAAAAGTGCGAATAACTCGTGTTACGAGAGCAATGTAGTTTAAATAAAATTAAAGAACTGCAAGATAACAAATTACAGAATTAAGCGTTTATAACTCCCCATTAGGTTTAGTTATTATGTTATAGTATTAGGTCTATTAATAGGTATGGTAAATATGTACGTATTTACTAAAAAGTATGTTTTAGTTAGTTTATAAAAAAAGTTAATTATATTAAATAATGATTAAATAGAGTAAAAATATTTGATTTTTGTGTTCTCTTAAAAAAATTTAATTTATGTTCTTAAATTTGACCCTCGTAGGATAAATACTACAGTGTTCGAGTGAAAGGAGCAGATCATTATCTGTTAACAACAACTATAAACCGTTTATCCCTTTTCGTAAAATCAGTGAATTGAAGGTCCCCGATCATTTGTGGCACCTTTAAGAAGCTCTCTTTCTTTAACATTTTATTAAAATACAGGGGCAATAAACAATAATCCAGACTCAAGACGTGGTCTGAAGGCAGGCGGCAGGTATCGTCAGCATGCAAAACACAACGTGACACAACCGAAGGCCGGTAATTGCAACAAGGGTTGTAAATGCAGGTTTTTCCTACTGATAAACATAACCATTATAAAAATATACTCTAATCTCTTTATATAGAGAGAAATAATTAGGTCATTAGGTGAATGTATAATGTTAAAATTGGTATCCGTTTGAAACTACATTCTACATTCTTTTAAAATTTTAAAGCAAAAAATATAGTTTCATTCTTCACATCTTTATTTATTTCAATGTACATTTTATTCGAAATTGTTTGGTTCAAATTATTACTACCAAAAAAGCAAGACCAGCAAGACTCTTGCAGCAAGACCAAGACCAAGAACAAGACCGGCTAGTGCAAGACCAAGACCAAGACCAAGACTGCCTTTTAGCTGCAAGACCAAGACCAAGACCAAGCTTGCAAGAACAAGACCAAGACCAAGACTAGCCTGGTCTTGGTCTTGTTCTTGTTTTGCTCATCACTAGTTACTATGCAAAAACGACAAAAATAACAGTTGAAAATATTTTGTAAAGGAAATCATACTTCCAATCATTGCCGCGGCTGTAACAAGGCAATGTGTGGCAAATATCAAAAACTGCAAACTGTATGCTGTTCCGTATGTTTTTGATAGGCAGCGAATGTGTTAAACAATGAAAATAAAAAATAAAATCTGATTCTATCGTCTAGAGTAGATTTAATTTCTTTAAACTGAGTTTTAATTGATTACAAGATCGTGGGGCCAAAATGATCCCTTCCGGCTTTTTAGGTAGGTAAGCTAAGCCCGACTTTCTAGTGTTAATATCACAATCTAGTTTGCAATCGTCATCTCTCCTTTAGAACTGACACCATCTCTTTTATTTTCCAGAACAAGCAGAATATAAATCGGGACCCATCGGGAGAACCACAGCCAAGACCTTCTAAAAGACAACCATATAATTTTATATTATACAACATTTTGTATTTTAATTTGTGTGGTATTTTAATTTGTAATATTAATAATCACGATATTTTAAGTTTTATTTTGTTAGAACCCTAGATATTTTGATGCTGAATTTGTACAATTTCGACCTTTATTTTCTTTTTAATTATTTGTGCAGAAAACTAGGAGAAATTTATCAAATGACAGCATTCTAGTATTAAAAAATGAAGTTTTAATATGTAAATAGTGGGTTTTGCAGAGACCATTACAAATTGGCAATTTTCAACTTGCATTTTAGACCGAACGGTGCGTCTGAAAAAAAGTAAATAGTGATATTTGTAGAGAATTTTAAGTACTTTTTAAATTATATTAACAGACCATTTACTAAAAGTTAATAGTTTTCGACATTTAAGCAAAAAATCGGGAAAAAGCAGAAATTTTTCGCTTTTTCGCGATTTACTCAAATTTCCGTCATGAAATTTTATCCGCAAACCTCAGATTCGGACATTAATAGATGGACAACACATTAAGTTGTGAAATAAAAAGAAATGAAACTAGTGGAGGTGGGTGATTTAGCGATAAAAACCTATAAATTTATATTATATTGATTGTTAACCACCTTTAGACGGATCAGATAAATTTGGTAAACTGCCAATGTGACAGTAACAGTGACAGTTTTAGTTGACATACTCCTCTGATACGTCTAGTCTAAAGGTGGGAAACAATAAATAGAATGTAAGCTTATAGGTTTTTATCGCCAAATCTCCCACCTTCAGTAGTTTCATTTCTTTTTATCTCACAACCTAATTATGTTCTCCATCTTTTGCGTTATTTTGCCGGTTATTAGCGCGCTCATCACTGTATTAGACAGATGCATGCCAATTATGACAAATTTATAATAAGAACAACTACAGGCTGTAAATACCT
This sequence comes from Diabrotica virgifera virgifera, assembly GCF_917563875.1. Lineage (NCBI taxonomy): Eukaryota > Metazoa > Arthropoda > Insecta > Coleoptera > Chrysomelidae > Diabrotica > Diabrotica virgifera. The sequence continues at coordinate 47,762,179 of NC_065444.1, forward strand.
GTTGAGTATATATAAAATAACAGTTCTATAAACTTCCATCTCTATGACATAATAAACTTAACAGGTAGGTACTACGAGAAGTCAAAAAAAGTTACAAATGTGTTTGCAAGACTATTTATTATTTTGTAATGTACTTTTTTGCATAATGATAGCATATTATTAGTTTCTAATTCATAATATTAGATTCCAATTGCTGCTATCAATAGACATTTACATAAGATAGGATGGGTTTTAAGTTGCAAATAGGCGTAGTAGGTAGGTATTTATATTTTTGCGCTGAAGTAGAAAAGGAAGATAGTTGTAACTGTAAATAATCTTATAAGAAATTGATTACATTATTATGAACAAAACACAAATGGGAATGAATGGCTAAAACAAAAATATGGTGGACTGTCTCTAGTTACATATACAGGGTGTTTTATTTAAAAATTTAGCAACTCAAATATTTTGAGTTACAGGGTGTTTTATTTAAAAATTTAACAACTATTTGTACACGTTACTTTAAGACTATTTGACAGATCCTTGTCAATCTTGGCCCTTGGCAAAAAGTGTAGGTACTGTACACCCTATTAATTTATGTTAAATAAAGGCTTCTGGTTATTACCATAAGCATACGACAGGGGAAAGTGAATGGTTTGCCAAATCCTACACCACTGTCGGAATTACTATTTTAGCGAATTTTTCGATTCTCCAATACTTTCTATGTAAATAATATACTCTTTATTCGTAACCATAAAGTCATTCATAACCATTTTTCGACATATTATTATCTGAAGTTAAATATGAAGCGATACATAATGAATTACATAATACATAAGCTTATTGAGATAAGTAGCCCTCACATTGAACACATTTGTTTAAAAGGATTAGTTAAAAAATGTCTTTTCATATTCTCCCGTTATTAAAATGGCCCTTTTATTTAGATCATAACAAAATGTTTCTTTTTATAAACCCAATTTTGAGTTTTTAAATGTTTCATTACAAGCATCTACTCGTTTCAAAAAATTTCATTTATTATTTTTTTTATTATTAGCGATTAAAATTTCATTTTTGAAATGAAAGTGCCATCCAAGGACTCAAAAAAACCGACATAATTATTAATACATTAGGTAATCATAAAATAACTGTGCCGCTTCATTTTTAACTTCAAATATCTCGAAGAATAATGACTGTCGTTACGAGTGAAGAGTTTATTTTTTATATAAAAAGTATTAAAGGATCGAAAAACTGCGCTAAAATAGCAAATTTTCCATGCAACCTGCTAAGTTTCTTCAACCCCCGGACCACGCTTTCCAAATATTTGTCCTTCCAAGAGCACCACTCTCGGAGATTTCGGAGCCAGGATGTTCTTCTTCGGCCTAGGCCTCTTCTTCCGGCGATCTTGCCCTGTATTATGAGGTGTAGAAGGTTATACCTCTCTTGATGTCTCATTACATGACCGAAATATTCTAACTTTCGAATTGTTATTGTTTTTGTTATTTCTGTACTTTTTTCAATTCGATGTAAAGCTTCTTTGAATTAGGATGAAAAACCTCGGGATCTTATTTGTGAATTTTATTTTTAGCCATAAAAAACTTCTTTAATATTTAAACAAAAAATTAATTGTAACTGGCAAACAACCAAAGATTGCGTACAAAATAAATAAATTACACTACACTACAGAAATAACTTGGAACAATAAAATAAAAAATAAAATGCAAGCCAGTGAACTGAAGTAAGTCCGAAGTCGTCTGTTCTTGTCACTAGCAGTTTATTCTTGACCTATTTACCGTAACTGTTGTATGCCCACTTATTACTTAATATTGATTCGGAACTTATTATAAATTCACGTGTTCAGACAAATAAGACAAAGTGTTGCACGGAGAAACAAATAAACCACAACGTGCATGTAGTTAGTTGTCTGTAATATCAAACAGTTACTTGATTGGCTTGGATAACATAACACTAACAATTTTAGTGTTATTTTTGTTTCTCGTTTTAAAAGTAAATCAAATAGTTGAATATAAAAAAATGTTATTAGAAATGCCTATGTATACTAAAATCACAATATACAGGGTGATTGATTAGTAGGGTAAAGCTCAATAGCTCCGCTATAGTAATAGATAGCAATAAAAGTTAATAACAAAAATTTTAGCCACCTTTGAGCTTCACATTACAAAATTAGTTAGAATGTTACAGGGTGTTCGATAACACAGTGGCAGACCTAACTTATGTTTTTTTTTAAATGAAACACCCTATATTTTATTTTATATTCGAAATCCTGTTATCTTCTCCATCACAAAAATATAAAGGTTTGTAATGTTATACAGGGTATTTACAAAGTTATAACCAATTTTGTATGAAAATCGTAACAAGTTCAACTCTTTGTATAAATAAAAATAAGCACAATAGCAATGGTTTATTAATGCCATATTTTTTTTTCATTTTGCCATTTTATTGTCAAAATTTTTAAGAATTATTGATATTGCTAATTTTCTTTATATCAAATACAGGGTGAGTCAAAACGCAAGTACATTATTTTCTCAGTAATGTTAAATGGAACACCCTGTATTTTATATCATTATTGAAAAGTAACATTAACGTACTTTAATTTTTATATAACATTCCCTATGCCCAAATTTATTAGTTTTCGAGATATTTTCATTTTTCAGAGCAAATTATTTTAGGTGTTTAAATTTATCTAAATTTTAAGTAAGCCATGACTGAATTGACAATTGAAGATTACTGATTATCAATCCGGTAATCAATGTAACACTGTAGCAAATAAAGAAATAAAAATAATTTATTAGTAATACATTTTACAAACAAAAACACAACCACTACATGCAACATTTTTGAAACAATTAAAAACTATATTTATATGTAAATGCAACAAATAAACAAAGAAAATTAGTAATAAATTTTACAAAAAAACACACAAACACAAAAGACAATATTTTATGAAGACAATTAAACACTACTTTTGTATGTAAATGTAACAATGTAACAAATAAAGAACGAAACATAATTTATCAGTAATATATTTTGCAAAAAAACATGTTTGAAAAAATTAGAAGCTACTTTTAATAAAATATGATTAATATTTAATTACATAAGGTGTTCAAAATTACATATCTCCTAACACATTTATGTACGCCTAAAAAAGATCATTGAATGAGCTACTTACTCTACGGAGCATTTGTAAATTGACACATCGAAATACACTTTGTATTCTATTTTTCATCTCATCCCTTGTTGTTGGAGGTATTTTATAAACTTCAATATTAACGTAACCCCAAAAAAATCAATCCAGTTTATTAAATTCTGGTGATTTGGGTGGTTACGCTACTGGTCCATTGAAAAATGAAAATATCTCGAAAACTAATAAATTTAGACATAGTGAATGTTATTTAAAAATAAAAGTACGGTAATGGTACTTTTCAATAGTGATATAAAATACAGGGTATTCCATTTAAAATTACTGAGAAAATAATGTACTTGCGTTTTGACTCACCCTGTATTTGATATAAAGAAAATTAGCGATATCGACCATTCTTGAAAATTTTGACAATACGTTAAAAAATATGGCATTAATAAACCATTGTTGTTTTGCTTATTTTTATTTTTACAGGGAGTTGAACTTGTTACGATTTTCATATAAAATTGGTAATAACTTTGTAAATACCCTGTATAACATAACAAACCTTTATATTTTTGTGATGGAGAAGTTATGTGGAGAACAGAATTTCGAATTTAAAATAAAATATAGGGTGTTCCATTTAAAAAAACATAAGTTTGGTCTGCCACTGTGGCATCGAACACCCTGTAACATTCTAACTAATTTTGTAATATGAAGCTCAAAGGTCGCTAAACTTTTTGTTATTAACTTTTATTGCTATCTATTACTATAGCGGAGCTATTGAGCTTTGCCCTACTAATCAATCACCCTGTAAATGCACTAGAAATAAACAAACCAAAAGACGTTGAATGTTACGAGGAGTACTCCCGAATTATGATTTACAATGTATAAACTTTGTAAATCATGATTTGGGATTTAAAATATATATGCACTGTAAATCATGATTTGGGAGTGCACCAACGTGTCTTGGTTTGTTTATTTGTAGTGCATTTTTATTGTGATTTTAGTAGGTATAAGAGTGAACAGCTCTAAGCGACGATAATTATACACTTCTCTTTCTTCGGACTGTTATATGAGGAAAGTCCGGATTTTCAGTCATTATGCTTTTTGGAAATAATATCAAAAGCAAGGCAAAGTATTCAGAAAGCGAGGTATAGGGAGAAGAAGAATATCATGGTTAAAAAACCTGAGGAAATGATTCTCCACAACAACAACTAATCTATTTAAAGCATCAGTTAATAAAATAATTATAGCCTGAATTATCGCCATTATTCGAAACGAATAGGCACCAAAAGAAGATTATGCGCTAATAGTAAATAACTCAAGATATTCATGATTTAAAGAAAAATTTGCTAAAAACACAGTATTTTTAATGCTTGTCTTGCTTTTTTAAAGGTTTATGCTTTTTTTATGCTTCTTTATTGCTTTTTGAAGTTATACTTCTTTACGCGCGATATGAGGAGGAATTTTTATATGTTAAAACCTATGATCCGGACGCATGCGCATTATAACTTTATTCTGATTGGATGTTCAAATGACATGTCAAAAATTATCCAATATGGCAGCTGTAGCACAGCTGTGGTGTGGACGGTTGACGGTTTGGTTATGTAATGTATGGTTCTTGCGTGTTAAAATTTGTGGGAAGAGAAACAACAAAGGTTAGTTAATAGTTATACTGTCTTTTTGAAGTTATACTTCTTTAGGCGCGATTTCATTGAGGGTGAAATTTTAGTAATCTGCGCACACAGGCAGTATGGAGTTCGTTACTAAATGTTTTAATTTATGTATTTATCAGGCCAGAAAAGGTGTGGAAAGAATATATTAGTGTTTTTAAATATATTTTTCTACAAACGTGTTAAAAATGCAATTTATAGCACTCCATAGGAGCGTTAAAAATGATACTTTAAAGCATCGGTGCTTTAAAAATTTTAAGGCACTGCAGTTAAAAGTGAATTGTCAAATTGTGAAACGTCAAAATATTTATATTTCATTTAGTAACATTAATAGATATTAATAATACCTATTTACGAATGTTTCTTCTAAAATTTAAAAATATATTAATTTTATAATACATTTAACTATGTAGTAATTTTCATTACAATTTTTACTTACCAATTTGTTTTGTTTATACCTAATATCGCCGTTGTCTAGCAAGTGTCTGCATAGATTAGCGGTATGTGTATTTAGCTACGGACCCGTTAGTACTTGGTTCGATTCCCACATAAGGAAATTTTTTTTGTTTATTATTAATGGTTATTGACATCTTAGACTATTATTATATGGACTTATAAATGATTAAAAATAATTAAAAATAATTAAAATAATTAATCGGGATGTTGCCCAACTATTTACCGGGTTGCAAATTTATAATAATTGCCTATTTCAAAATGCACTTTTGAAATGAATTTTTCTTATGCACAAATACAATTAGTGCAGCTCACTCAAATGTGCGTGACAGACTCATATGCACAGGTAAAGATAGGAAACAGAACATCGATGCCATTTAGTATAACATCAGGGCTTAGACAAGGAGACCCTTTATCACCATTGCTATTCAATTTGGCTTTAGAATACGCAATAAGTAAAATATCGTCTGAACTAACAGGGGGATTCGCAAATCGAGGATCAAAACTATTGTTGGCCTTTGCCGATGATCTAGATGCAGTCGCTCATTCTACAAGAGACGTAAGAGAGGTGTTTTCACAGCTCGAGGAGGAAACAGGTAACCTAGGCCTTCGAATAAATGAAGAGAAGACGAAATATATGCTGGTGACCAAAAATCCAAGACCAAGAGTTAGACAGAACGTAACTATTAATGACCACAACTTTGAAGTAGTAAAATAGTTTAAATATCTGGGAGCAGTAATCACAGAGGACAATCACATAGAAAAAGAGGTCTCAGCAAGAATAGCTGCGGGAAATAGAGCATTATACTCCCTATCATCATTATTAAGATCTAAGCTGCTGAAAAGACAATCTAAATTAAGACTGTACATGTCAATTATTCGCCCAGTTGTTACATATGGGAGTGAAACATGGACTCTACATCAGCGAGAAATAAATAAATTGCTGATATTTGAAAGGAAAGTCCTCAGAATGATATTTGGTCCTCAAAGAGATGAATTGACAGGAGAGTGGAGAAGGCGCCGCAATGCTGAATTGGTGACTCTATATGGTACTGAAAACATCGTCAGACATATAAAAGCTAATCGGATAAGATGGGCAGGTCATGTAGTAAGATCAGAGGAAGACAGAGTGCTAAAGACAGTGTTCTTCGAGAGACCAGACGGTAGAAGATCAGTGGGCCGTCCCAGAAAAAGATGGAAGGATGATGTTGAAACCGATCTATCTAGGATTGGGGTACAACAATGGCAAATCGAAGCGCAAGATCGCAGACGATGGAGGGCCATAGTGGATGCGGCGAAGACTCACCCCGAGTTGTAAAGCCAGTCAAGAAGAAGAAGACAAATGCAATTTCAGAGTTCTTATTCATTACACTAGTTCACAAAATTTCCTGACATTCTCACGAATCCAACGCACCAAACTGCATTAAAATCCGTCTTACTGCGCCAAAAATCGAGAGTAAGGCCTTTTTTGTGCTTCAATGCCTCGACTAATTCGGCCAGAGATCGAGAGGTCGTGAGTTCGAATCCAGTGCAATCCTATATTTTTTTTTTATTTTTTTGAAAGCGGTAAGCACAAAATTAGTTTGGTGTTTAAAAAAAATTAAAACAAACTGTTTAAAGTATATTTATTTTTAAGAAATCATATAATAGAAGTATAACTTCTTACGTGCGTACAAAGTACACACACATTCTTTTTTTTGCTATTGTTAATCTTTTTACGTTTTGATATTGTAACATCGTTATCGTTGTCCTCTAAATATTTTTTCATTTGTGTTTTACTTGACGTAACCTCCGTTTTTTATATTTCCTCGATTTTCTAATTTTCTTCTTTTTGTATAGACATGACTCTGGCTGTTTTTTTTTAAGTGCCTCTAGTAAGTTGTCGTTCCATCGTTTTCTTGGTCATCCAACTGATCGTCTTCCTATTGTCATTGGGCCTATGTGGTCATTCCATTCTATTCTTCTGTTTCTTACCCAGTTATTAATGTTGTCCACCTTGCATCTCCGTCGTATATCAGTACTTCTAGCTCTGTCCCATAGAGTCGTATCATCGATTTTTCGAAGGGTTTTCATCTCCGCTGTTTCGAGCAATCTTCTTGTCCTCTCTGTGTCGGGTCGTGTTTCTGCCGCGTATGTCATTATTGGTCTGATGACTGTTTTGTAAATTCTGATTTTCATTTTTTTTCCGATATTTTTATTTTTCCATATTGTGTCATTCAGGGAAGCTGCTGCTCTGTTTGCTCTATTCACTTGATCTTCCACTTCTGTTTCGAGCTTTCCGTAGCTAGATAGTGTGATGCCTAGATATTTAATCTCCATCACTTGTTTTTTATCTGACCCTCCAGCTCCAATTTACATCTTATTGGATTTGCTGTTATAACCATGCATTTTGTCTTTTTTGGGGAAATTAACATGTTAAATTTTCTGGCGGTTATGTTAAATTGGTGCAACATACGTTGTAAATCATCTTCACTTTGAGAGATTAGTATTGCATCGTCTGCATAGCAGATTATTTTAAGTTGTTTTTCTCCCATTTGGTATCCTTTTTTAGTTCTTACTTTTTTTATTATTTCATCCATGATCAGGAACAATAAAGGACTCAAGGAATCCCCCTGTCTTATCCCATTGCCAGCTTCAATTGGGTCAGTCAGTTCATCTTCTACTTTTACTTTTATTGTGTTGTTTTGGTAGATGTTTTCGATCGTTTTAATTATTCCTAGAGTTACCTCTCTTGAGTATAACAAATAATGTATAACGTCCTTTATCTGGACGTCGCGTCGGTCTGAACCAGTTCTGGTAATATTCTCCTAGTATTAGTTCAGTGGACGATTTAAGAGGAAACAGTAGCGATCAACAGGTAGCAAAAACGCGTTCCAAGATTGCGGCTGTAATTTTGAATATTTTTTCGAGATATTTGGCACAAGTATTCGTAATATGATAAAGAATGGCGGTACAGAGCCCAATTTGAAAAATATATTAATATGTGGAAATCAATCTGTAATTAAATACAATATAAAAAAACGAGCCTGTACCGCCATTAAGAAGAACAAAAAAATACACTTTCTTCAAATAAACTTTTTTATCCGATGCATAGATTTTGTGTCATTTTGGAACTACTAAAATTTTTTATTTCATTAGTAGTTCCAAAATGACACAAAATCTAGGCATCGGATAAAAAAGTTTATTTGAAGAAAGTGTATTTTTTTGTTCTTCTTAATGGCGGTACAGGCTCGTTTTTTTAATATTGTACTTAATTACAGAGTCATTTCCATACATTAATATATTTTTAAAATTTTGCTCTGTACCGCCATTCTTTATTATATTACAAATACGTGTGCCAAATATCTCGAAAAAATATTCAAAATTACAGCCGCAACCTTGGAACGCGTTTTCGCTACCTGTTGATCGCTCCTGTTTCACCTTAAGTCTCATGTTTAGCATGTTTGCTAGAATTTTATATGTGGTGTTTAATAGGATTATTGCTCTGTAATTCTCGTACTCCTGCCGATTTTTTTTGTTATTTAACAAATATATAAATATACCTGAAGGATGTCTGAATATGTGAATAAATATTGGCTTAGCTTTGCATCATATTAACTCGTCCATGATTTGTAACTGCTTCTACGAAAATCTAAATTGACAATATCTTTATAGTTATGTCTTGCTGAACAAGAAACCCATAAACTATTTTTTTACTTATATTTCTGACACTTTCACGTCTCAAAAAAATCATGTTCCGTTTATGGAGAGCAATTAACTTCAGGTAGGCATTTACAACTGTCCTCGTAAATCTTTGCAGAGCAAATTCTGCTCAGTTTTCACTCTTTACTAGAACATCTGTTTGGAGCTATTAAAAGCTTTATTAACAAATCATAAATATGGCTATAAAATAGTCATAAAGCGAAATTTTGTAGGCAGTTAAATGTTTAGTGACTTTTGCTGAACTACATGTCTCTTGTTGATGGTTGATGGAGCAGTGTATTTTTTTATTGACGGCTACGGACTGTTATTTCGTAACCGCTATTTTTAAAAACCAACAATAAATATAGACGTATGATAGCTACAGTCGATGAGAAATGAGACATGTGTCATGTGTGGTACAACACGTTAATAGGGATACACAAGACGGAATAGACCAAGAGGCAGCGCTGAAAAATCTCTCTGAATTTACTAAAGCTAGATTTTTCACAGTTGATTACTGTGAATGTGTAGAGAAACATACTGCGGTCGGTCAATCGAAACGTAGAACAGGGGTTACTGAGAGGGTATCAAAGTTGCTTTCCTACGAAGGTAATTAAATCCATTTACTAAGGCTGAAAATCATTACACGCACTCTAAATTAAATATAAATAAAAGTTATTATAGTCGGTCAGCTGTATGACGGGACAGAGCCGGTCGGTCGGTCCCAATAGTCGATTAAGGAAATGAAGCATTTTGGCTCGCAATTTTTTCGTCCAGCATGGATTTACTTGAAATTTTCACAGAAGGTAGGGAATAGTCCAAGGATCATTTTCTATATCATGTGCTATCATACGCTAAAACCTTGGAGGTGGTTGCCACCCCATCTCGGGGTGGGAATATTACATTTTAACCATGTAATTCGATGGAAAAAGTGTTTCTAAGAAAAAAATGTTTTTTACGTTTTCTTCGTAAAACTAATATTTTTTGAGTTATTCGCGCTTGAAAATAACAGTTTTCCAACGAAAAAATCGACTTTTTTAGAGGGTTTTTTGAGACTACCTCTGTACCTCCTTTTCTCTACGAAAATATCAGTGAAAACAACCCCCTAACTACCTTCCTAATTCAAAATTGGTCTTCACCTTTCTGTAGTTCCTTTTATATTTATATTATCAATACACTCAAGGAGTTTGACCTATTAAAATGCCTAATTTTGGAAAAAGTTTTCAGATGTGGTTCCGCAAGTTTCCGGTGATTCAGTTCCGCAAAAGTTTTTCGAGGTGGATAAACCAAGACCAGACAAAATGAGCGGCATAAGAAGTGTTTAAAAACAATTCTTAACTGAATTTATAGACTTATACAAATCTTTGCCGGCATTATGGAAGGGGAAGGTGAAGAGTAGAGAATATTCCGACAGGATAGAGAATATTCCGACAGGAATAAGGAAAATGAAGCATACGCTTTTATTTAATACGTAATATTTTATTTTTTTATTTTTAATTGATTCTAAAATAGGGAGTTCTTTAAAATCATATAATTTTTTACCGTTTTTTAAAGATTAACTATTAGGTATTTGTTCCAATATTGGTATAATACTACCGTTGAAAAAAGTTTTTATACTTATATAATATACTGAAACTGTTCTTGTGGCATGTTTAATGTAGTATTATCATTGTTTAACTGTCTAGTTATACAACGGTATTATGTTTGTATGGGATAGAGCCATAATTGTAGGTGTAATGAAAACTACATTTCTTAAATAACTACTGTTTCACGTTTCGATTTCCACTCTGGAAATCGTCCTCAGAAAAAATTTAAAGAAAATTAAATATGAGAAAATTTCCTTGAATTTTCAAACATAATTTTTAATTTTTTCTGCGGACGATTTCCAGAGTGCAATTCGAAACGTCAAACAGTAGTTTAAGAAATTCTCCGCAGGAGCCACTTTTTACTCCATTTACTTCTACAGCGTCGTTGCTTGTTTTTTTGTTGCTTTTTTATTAATAAACAATACAATAACGCTTCCATTAAAAAACCTCTTCCGTGCTGCTAATCGTGTTGAGTTCTCGAAAGACTGAAGTTTGCGCAGTCCAGTTTTTACGTAGTCTGCACGTCTCGCCATATTTCTCTATCAACTATCTCAAAGCAAACAAGGCACCCGTATGACATATACCCAAACTTTCTCCTATCGATGTCTCTCTTTAACCTTATTATAATTGATGTCGAATGTTTTATATTTTGTGGTTTCATTTGGAGATTAGCAATGGTTATTGCCTGTATGTTGTCCATATAAGTAATAGGAATGGGAAAAACCTACCGGTTTTAACCTAAAACCGGTTTTTTACTTCGCAATAACCGGTTGTACCGGTTGTTTTTTGTGCCGGTTATAACCGGTTTATTCTTTTTAAAGTAAAAGCCGGTTATTATGTTTTTACGGTGATTAGGATTAGGTTAAGTATTATTTTGGATCCCAATCATAATTATCATTCTCAAGTAATTATTCAAAACAAAACCATAATTCCAATTTTATTTTATAAATACAGAAGCAAACTAAAAGTGCAAACTCACATCAGCCAGAAACAATTAAGTTTTATTATATTTCGTTGAAAAGGTATTTGTAATCATAATATTTACATAAGAAATGATCTGGTTGAAGTAGACGCAAACATCTTCTATTTTTCACACTTGACTCTTGACATTGAAAGTGGGTGAATGACCTTTTCTGATTACCAAAAATAATATTCTGACTATGAATATCGAATTACCGATTACGAGTACGAATCTCCAAGGATTTCCCTACGTTTTCAAAACGATACACCCATACAGGAAGTATTAAATGAGTTAAAATGTACCTATTATACAAATATACAAACGTGTTAAAAGAAATATATGATACATTTTTTTGATGGTACTAAAAATAAAAGATAAATTGCATTATCCAATTTATTTTTAAGCATAATATTTATGTTGATATTATTTTTTTAAATCCCATTTGAAAGAGTCTGGGAAATTTTTTATAAGTTGAAATGGTTGGGTTAAATTGTATATTATTGCAATATGTATATATTAATCATTACGCTATATTATACTTAATAATAATCAATAAATATATAATAATAATAATAAAATAATAAATAAATATAATAATTAATAGAATAAGATGGTTTTATTAAAAATTGTGTTTTATTTATATTGATATTGATGTTCTTTTGATAGTACTAATTTTGATCATATTGATATCGAGTATCGAGTCGAGTGGAGTATCGCAAACTAAAGTGCATTGTAAATGTAACATTGTAACCTATTGGATTAAAAAAACCAAAGACCGGTTTTTGGAAAAACCGGTTTTTTGGCCGGTTATAACCGCCAGGTTAAACCGTAAGCAAAAAAACCGGTATAACCGAAAAGCGGTGTTTTGTCAAAAACCGCCATCCCTAATAAGTAATATAAGTTAGATATAAGCCCAGTTTATGCTAAGTAATTAAGTAATAAGTAGATAATACCAACCCTGTATATTAAAAGTGAGAAAGCCATTCCCTGGTGAGCAGCATTGATGTGACTACGATATTGTTAATGCGTTATAAATTTCATTAAATAGACACGCTTAAGTAGCCACGGCGGATTTTAACAATAAAATACCCATTTCATGCATTAATTCAATTAGTCGAATTGGAATCGAACTGAAGGAAATTGTATGATCATAGTACCAATGTACGTACTTAATTATTAGGCCTGGATCCCGCATACCAAAATAGTTATTTATATACCAAGTCAGTAAAGTGACTCTTTATCGAACGGGTCTGATATTACGAGCAGAGGGAGCGAAGCGAGCTAGGCGAGTAACAGACGAGTTCTATAAAGAGCCTTTACTGACGTAGTGCATACAAAATTTTATCGCCAATCATAAAAAACATTAACACTTACTTAACACTTACTTCTTACTTAACACTTCTAATTAAAAAAGAGTGTGTGTACTTTGTACGCACATAAGAAGTTATACTTCTATTATTATTATTTCAACGAAATAAATATATTTTAAACAGTTTAATTGTATTTTTAATTAAATATTAAACTGATTTTAATATGTACTTAAAATAATACCAAAAATTAAAAATAAAGTTAATACACTGGGATGCAAAATTAACCTTAAAAATGGGTCATTTTTGATGTCTCGAATTTCCTAAACCTATTGTCCGATTTAAGTGATTTTTTAATATGATATATCCTTATTCGTTAACAATATCGCTGTAATACTATTGTTACTAAACGGGTAAATTTTCATTGTATACCGGGTGTACCAATGACACTGTGTTTTTTTCTCAAACTTCGCATCACCCTGTGGAATATTCTAGCATTTATAAAATACTGAAATTAAAACCCAACTATAGATTCATGTTTTCTCAACATTCTGTTTTTTTATTAATTCGCTTATGTTGGACCATAAAAAAGTTAGGTACTTTAACAATTACCCATGTTTTTCATGAATACAGGGGGTTTTTAAACAAGCGTGGCAAACTTCAAGAGGTAATTCTACATGAAAAAATAATGAGTTTGCTTTATAAACCTATGTCCGCAAATTCTTTGTTTCTGAGATAGAGGGTGTTGAAATTTTTCTTAAAAACTGACGATTTATTTATTGCTTTAAAACCGCTTGAGATATGCAAATGAAATTTGGTGGATTTTAAGACGTAGTTATTGTACATTTTTTGACATACAAGTAAGAATTTAATACTCACCATTGGCGCGCATACGGGTAATATGAGCGGTTATATTAATGTATGCGCGCTAATGGTGAATATTAAATGCTTAATAATTGTATGTCAAAAAATGTGCAATAACTACGTCTTAAAACCGAAAAAAAATTTCATTTGCATATCTAAACCGGTTTTAAAGCAATAAATAAATCGTCATTTGGTAATACAAATTTCAACACCCCCTATCTCGGAAACAAAGCATTTTCGGACATACCGTTTATAAAGCAAACACTCATTATTTTTTTTAAGCAGAATTTCCCCTTAAATTTGGCCATACTTGGTTTAAACACCCTGTATTGATGAAAAACATGGCTAGTTGTTAAAGTACCTAAATTTTTTATGGTCCAATGTAAGCGAATGAATCAAAAACAAAAGGTTGAGAAAACATGCTAGAATGTTCCACAGGGTGATGCGAACTTTTAGAAAAAAACACAGTTTGATTGGTACACCCGGTATACAATGAAAATTTAACTGTTTAGCAACAATACTATTACAGCGATATTGTTAAAGAATAAGGCTATAATATATTAAAAAAATCACTTAAATCGGACAACAGGTTTAGGAAATTCCAGACATTAAAAATGACCCATTTTTAAGGTGTCCGGTTAATTTTGCACCCCAGTGTAGTTACGTCATTGTTACGTGAACTATAGCCTCCCGCAGTTGCTTTTCCTTTGATGAATAGTAGAAAATCCAAATAAATATATCTACTAACAAATTATCAGCAAATATCTATTACCGTCCCATATAATCGAATTAACAAAAACACCATTTCACACTTTATTTGAATTAATACCTAACTTAATAGATTTAAGAATTTTTTTAATTTTAGACGAAATAAAAATTTTGTATGACAATAATGACAGAATGCGTTTGCATTATGGCCGGTTTCGATGTTTAATCGATAGTTGTTATCAATATTGAATACCTAATTACTAAATCTGTGAAGTTTTGATTTATTTTGTATAATTATAATTACAACATACTACAGAATTTCACTTTTTGATATAAATTTAATTAATAATAACGTAAATTTTGTAGAATATTTTTAATAATTAAAGTAAATAAATTTTAAGTTCACTCAAATAAATAATCGATTATTGCCATCGACCACTTACATTCAATCTCGGTTAATTTGATAATCGATGATTAATAATCGCGGCAGGTAAAGTAAAATTCTTCTTTCAGTACAATAAAGTGTTACTTTACTGCCGCAAATGATGGAAAATGAGTACAATAATGAATGACTTTAGTGACGGTTGTCGATAAAAAAGTTTATTAATAGCAAGCTGAAAATTTGTTAATATATTAACGGTGTCTAGTCGGATAAACTTTGATGTATGGGAACACTGGAACAGAGAAAGTTTTAATTGTGGAACTTGTCATTCCTGACAAGTTTATGATTGTGAAAACTAGCAGGTTGTTTTTAAGTTGATAAAATAGCAAACTTTATATCATATATGAAAAAAGGTTTGTCCGACAAATATGTTGGGCATTTTAATAGGTCCGACACGTAGAACATGTCAAATGACAGGAATTATGTTGGCGATAAAATAGCAGTCTGATTGTTGCAGTTTAATGGGTAACAAATTAATTGGAAGTTTTATTCGACAAAATACATGGGACGTTTTCGTAGTCTGACGTTCGAAACCTGTAACCTGTTCCACAATTAAAACCCCTGTTTCAGTGTTCCCGTACATCAACATCAAAGTTTGTCCGACTAAACACCGTTAATATATTAACAAATTTTCAGCTTGCTATTAATAAACTTTTTTTTGGTACGCGGGATCCAGGCCTATATGATCATAGTACCAATTTACGTACTGAATTATAACTCGACCAATCTACAATAGTATTTGCAGTGTGACATTTATGTGCTGAGATTTTATTAAGAGATATAGAAGTATTATTAGTCAAGTTAGGGTACGCCTAATGACTTATGGGCAAATAGAAAACACTTGGCAAAAAGTGGCAAATAATTGTAATAAAAGCGTTATAACTAGTGAAAGTTGTCGGAGATTTATAAAAGTAATAGCTGATGAATATAAATAGCTAAATGAACTATAAATTAGCTTGAGTTTTTATCAAAAAATTTATGATATATGATGATTTATATTTAATATATATTAAAAACTTTTGATATACAATGTGTTTATTGGGCGGACGGGCCCGCAACCCAACTGGAACCAAGGCACGCTGATCTATCGGTACGCCACTGAGTCCGTTATGACAGTTCCTTTTTTTTTATTCTGGCTTTGGTTTAGAACTATTAGTTCTTAGGCCCCCATATAAAATTATTATTTATGACCACACCGTTGAAACTTTTTGTACTTGTTATTTGGGTGGAGTCGGACAAATTTCGAGCTTAGCGCATCATGGCAGTGGGGCGTTTGTCTGTCAAGCGGTCACGAAGTTGTCAATTTTATGCAAGAAAAAAATTTATAACCACATTGGTCATTTTATTTTAATCAATGGTTTTTATCATATAAACAGCGAAAATAATTTTGTCGGACAAAAATATTGGGGCATACGACGCGTCGGACACGCTAAATATGTCAAATTTATGAAAATAAAAAATTTATTACCACATTGCTAATTTTATCAGAATATACCATAAAACATTTTTACAATAATGTGGTAACCTTGTCGGACAATTTTCACGGGGCATATGCACAGTCGGACGCGCCGAAGATGTCAATTTCCTGAAAATTTTTTATTTATTACCACAGATGTCATTTTTATTTTGTGCTGTTCTTTTACATGTGTAATGCATATTGGATCACTTGTCGGACAAAAATAAAAGGGCGTTTTGGAGATACAGGGTGTCAAAGTTAAACTATTTTTTTATTTATTATCGAATATTTCCTGACAGGTATGAGATAACAACATGAAATTTGGTATGTGGGGGTTTCTTGGGTCGAGGAAACTAAATTCCCTACCAAAAATTATGCATTGCCCAGAGGGCGCCACATACGCCTTTCAGCACTCATTTATTACGTTCAATTTTTTTATCCCTCACTCTGTATAATTTTGACATTAAAATTTTTATTGTCCTATTAGTTTTACTTAAAAAAGGTATACTTCTTTCATCTCCCTAAACTCAACCGTTTTCGAGATAAACGCATTTTAAATCTGCGATACACCATCATTTTTAGCATAATATCATTGTAGTTACACCCGAAAAATAACTTAAAACCATAAAATTATCCAAAAATGTATCGCAAATTTCTTCAAATGGAATTTGCGATGCAATGACATAAATTTGAGAACTGCTATATATTATGCTAATATTATGCTAAAAATGATGGTGTATCGCAGATTTAAAATGCGTTTATCTCGAAAACGGTTGAGTTTAGGGAGATCAAAGAAGTATACCTTTTTTAAGTAAATATAATAGGAAAATAAAAATTTTAATGTCAAAATTATACAGAGTGAGGTATAAAAAAATTGAACGTAATAAATGAGTGCTGAAAGGCGTATGTGGCGCCCTCTGGGCAATACATAATTTTTGGTAGGGAATTTAGTTTTCTCGATCCAAAAACCCCCACATACCAAATTTCATGTTGTTATCTCATACCTGTCAGGAAATATTCAATAATATATAAAAAAAATTTAACTTTGATATCCTGTATCTCGGTTATTATAAAATTTGTACTAAGATAAGTTTAAATCTAAGCTAACTAACTAAGCTTAAATCGGTCTATTTTTACCTCAGGAACCTGACGTTAAGCTATGGCCCATTATTTACGAAATTTTACCTGTATATAAATTAAATGAAATTGAATGTATTGTTTCTCGATTCCACGTTAAGATATATATGGTCGCCTTCTATGATTATCTCTCAAATGATCTAGTGTCCATCGAATGTACACTAGAGTTTTTTTTCTATTCGAAATAGAATAAAAAATTATTTTAATGGCCGGTAAATGAACTCGTATTGCTCTATTTTTATATAAATCTATCTAAATTTAGCGTCGCAACCACTACAACTACATAAACCATTTCGGCGATAATGATCAAATGGATTATACTTTTGGAACTAGATACCTTCTAATCGGTATTACCGAATTTGATCACTAAATATGAGTTTGAAACGTATTGAGAAGTAGTGTCTGATGCATCCAAGGTCAAGTAGGATAACCGAAGGTATTATAGGACTATTGAGCTTGAAAAACCGGTTTTCCTATAGGAAATAGATTTGATCACACTTATGAAGGCTATAACTTAAAAATTCGAATTTTTCCAGATAGAAGTATACACCGATAGACGCATCTGGAGTCCTCCTTATTTGTTGGCGCAATTTGTAGGTTGAAATTTTGAGTAATTGTCTAAAAACCAAAATTTTCAAAGCTTAGTTTTTCGGTTTTTCAGCTGTACTGAGCCGTGTGTATCTCTGATCTTAACCACTTAAGCACTATTTGAAAGCTTAACTCAACGCTATTAATTTGGTGTACTTTTGGTTTTCCTGTCTCTTCTTGAACCTAAGATTTATACCCCCAAAACATATGCCGTTTTGTACCTACCAAGTCCTATAGCTGGCTTATGGGTGGTCGAAAGTCACAAGCTATACCGGTTCTGAATCGGCCCTGACCCCCTCTTAAAACATAGAAAAGAAATTCAGATCGGTATAACTTTTCCACAAACATACACACAAACATACAAAACATTTTCCCCTTTTTAAATAGAAATTGAGTAAAATTTCTGAGATCGGTAACTTTTGAATGATATATACAATTTTCAAAATGGCAATGGGATAAGACAGAGAGATTCCCTGAGTCCTCTGTTGTTCAACCTGATCATGGACGAAATAATAAAAAAAGTATTAAAAAAGTATATTATTAAGAGTATTATAAAATAACAAAAAAAGGATACCAAATGGGAGAAAAACCACTTAAAATAATCTGCTATGCAGACGACGCAATACTAATCTCTCAAAGTGAAGATGATTTACAACGTATGCTGCACGAATTTAATATAACCGCTAGAAAATTTAACATTTTAATTTCCCCAAAAAAGACTAAATGCATGGTTACAACAGTAGATCTAATAAGGTGTAAATTAGAGCTGGAGGGTCAAATAATAGAACAAGTCATGGAGTTTAAATATCTAGGCATCAAACTATGCAACTACGGAAAGCTCGAAACAAAAGTGGAAGATCAGATAAATAAAGCAAACAGAGCCGCAGGTTGCCTGAATGAAACAATATGGAGAAATAAAAACATCAGAAAAGAAGTGAAAGGCAGAATTTACAAAAGAGTCATCAAACCAATAATGACATACGCGGTAGAAACACAACCTGATACAGAAAGGACAAAAAAAGCTATAGAAACAGCAGAGATGAAAACATTGCGAAAAATCAATGGTAAGACGCTGTGGGATATAGCTAGAAGTGTAGATATATGAAGGGGATGCAAGGTGGATAACATTAATAACTGGATGAAAAGCAGAAGGGTAGAATGGAACGACCACATAAGACGAATGACAACAAATAGAGTAGTAAGAACGGACAGAGACGGTTCCCCAATAGGAAGACGATCAGGGGGAAGACCACGAAAAAGATGGAATGACAACTTACTGGAGGCACATTGAAAAACAGACAGAGTAATGTCTATATAAAAAGAAGAAGAAGAAGAGAAGAATTTTCAAAATTAAACATGCGTTGAAAATCGGACTTAAATTTTCGAAATTTTTGGGAGATATGGGGACGAGAACGAAAAACAGACCCTAAATGGGAATGGCCGTAACATCCACACCCTTGTACCAAAATGGATGGTTGACATATTTCTCTCTTCCTATATTTTAAGATTGGATTTGGCCCAATTTTTTCAATTCAGTCACATTTAGAAAATCGAAAATTTCTTGTATAATATAGTGTCGCATGTACGGGAACAGCCGTTCTCTGGGATATAAAAAAATAATAAGCATCAAGGAGACCAAAGCGAACTATAAACTATTTTTCTCGGTTAGATCTACATAGATCAAACTGAAAATTTGTAGAAATACTCCTTATAATGTTTATAAGGACGTAACGTAGAGAACATTCCAAAATTTTAGAAAAATTTTCCGAAATTTTCCCTCTTGTCGGAAAATCTTTTTGGAAAATTTTGGGTAAAACTCACCGTCATGCCCTTTTAAGTGTTGTACATAGCGTATGTACCAATTTATAGCTAAATCGATTCAAAAGAAACCGAGAAAAACTGTTTTAAATTTTTTTTTGATAATACCTCCTCCTCGATAGCCTAAAAGACTTAAGTTTTCTGTTCGTTTGCCCCAACATTTTTGTCAGACAATTAGATTTTTTGTTCAAGAATATAATTACTTGTAACTTACTGCCTTTGTCGGAAAATTTGGTTTTAAAGATAAGGGATGCACGAACCCAGCAGAGTTTAAAAGTATAATTTATTAATAAAAATTAAATTTTTTTGTCCGACTTTGGATTTGACCCAATATTTTTGTCGGACACTTAGATTTTTTTATTTAGAATATGTGGGTACAGCTCTACGTCATACCCTTTTAAATGTTTTACTTAGTGTGTGTACCAATTTTCAGCTATATCGATTTAAAAATAACCAAGAAAAACTGTTTTAAATTTTTTTTTCTTGATAATACCTCCTCGTCGATAGCATAAAAGAATTCAGTTTTCTGTTCGTTTGCCCCAACATTTTTGTCAGACAATTACATTTTTTGTTTAAGAATATATTTAATTGTAACTTACTACCTTTGTCGGAAATATGGTTGTAAAGATAAGGGATACACGAACCCAGCATAGTTAAAAAGTATAGTTTATCAATAAAAATTAAATTTTTTGTCCGACTTTGGATTTGCCCCAATATTTTTGTCGGGCACTTAGATTTTTTGATTTGGAATATAACTACTTATAACCTGATACATGCGTCGGAAATTTTTTTTAATTCGAGAAAAAAAACTACAGAACGATGTTTGTCGTTGTTCAAGGAGTATGTAAGCAAATATCAGATCACAATTTTTCTAAAATTTTCCCTCTTGTCGGAAAATTTTTTAAGAAAATTTTGGGTACTGCTCTACGTCATACCCTTTTAAATATTTTACTTAGTGTGTGTACCAATTTTGAGCTAAATCGATTCAAAAATAACCGAGAAAACTCTTTTAAAATTTTTTGATATTACTTTCTCGTCGATAGCCTAAAACAATTAAGTTTTCTGTTCGTTTGCCCCAAGATTTTTGTCAAACAATTACATTTTTTGTTTAAGAATATAATTACTTGTAACTTACTACCTTTGTCGGAAAAATGGTTGTAAAGATAAGGGATACACGAACCCAGCATAATTTAAAAGTATAGTTTATCAATAAAAATTAAATTTTTTGTCTGACTTTGGATTTGCCCCAATATTTTTGTCGGACACTTAGATTCTTTGATTTGGAATATAACTACTTATAACCTGATACATGTGCTGAAAATTTTTTTTAATGCGAGAAAAAAATACAGAACGATGTTTGTCGTTGTTCAAGGAGTATGTACACAAATTATCAGATCACAATTTTTCTAAAATTTTCCCTCTTGTCGGAAAATTTTTTAAGAAAATTTTGGGTTCCGATCTACGTCATACCCTTTTAAATGCTTTGCTTAGCGTGTGTACCAATTTTCAGCTAAATCAATTCAAAAGTAACCGAGAAACACTGTTTTAAATTTTTTTTTGATAATACCTCCTCGTCGATAGCCTAAAAGAATTAAGTTTTCTGTTCGTTTGCCCCAACATTTTTGTCAGACAATTAAATTTTTTGTTTAAGAGTATAATTACTTGTATCCTACTACTTTTGTCGGAAAAATGGTTGTAAAGATAAGGGATGCACGAACCCAGAATAGTTTAAAAGTATAGTTTATTAATAAAAATTAAATTTTTTGTCCGACTTTGGATGTGCCCCACTATTTAGGTCGGGCCCATACATTTTTTGATTTGGAATATAACTACTTATAACCTGATACATGTGCTGAAATTTTTTTTTAATTCGAGAAAAAAATACAGAACGATGTTTGTCGTTGTTCAAGGAGTATGTACACAAATTATCAGATCACAATTTTTCTAAAATTTTCCCTCTTGTCGGAAAATTTTTTAAGAAAATTTTGGGTTCCGATCTACGTCATACCCTTTTAAATGCTTTACTTAGCGTGTGTACTAATTTTCAGCTAAATCGATTCAAAAGTAACCGAGAAACACTGTTATAAATTTTTTTTTGATAATACCTCCTCGTCGATAGCCTAAAAGAATTAAGTTTTCTGTTCGGTTGCCCCAACATTTTTGTCAGACAATTACATTTTTTGTTTAAGAATATAATGACTTGTAACCTACTACTTTTGTCGGAAAAATGGTTGTAAAGATAAGGGATGCACGAACCCAGCATAATTTGAAAGTATACTTTACTAATAAAAATTAAATTTTTTGTCCGACTGTCGAGTTGCCCCAATATTTTTGTCCGACACTTTGATTTTTTGATTAAAAATATAATTACTTATAACCTACTAATGTTGTCGGAAAAATGGTTTTAAAGGTAAGGGTTGCACGAACCCAGTATTGTTTAAAAGACAGTTTATTAATAAAAATTAAATTTTTTGTCCGACTTTGGATTTGACCCAATATTTTTGTCGGACACTTAGATTTTTTGATTTAGAATATAACTACTTATAACCTGATACTTGTGTCGGAAATTTTTTTTAATTGGAAAAAAAAACTACAGAACGATGTTTGTCGTTGTTCAAAGAGTATGTAAGCAAATATCAGATCACAATTTTTCTAAAATTTTCCCTCTTGTCGGAAAATTTTTTTAAAAAATTTTGGGTACAGCTCTACGTCATACCCTTTTAAATATTTTACTTAGTGTGTGTACCAATTTTGAGCTAAATCGATTCAAAAATAACCGAGAAAACTCTTTAAATTTTTTGATATTACTTTCTCGTCGATAGCCTAAAATAATTAAGTTTTCTGTTCGTTTGCCCCAAGATTTTTGTCAAACAATTACATTTTTTGTTTAAGAATATAATTACTTGTAACTTACTATCTTTGTCGGAAAAATGGTTGTAAAGATAAGGGATACACGAATCCAGCATAATTTAAAAGTATAGTTTATCAATAAAAATTAAATTTTTTGTCCGACTTTGGATTTGCCCCAATATTTTTGTCGGACACTTAGATTTTTTGATTTGGAACATAACTACTTATAACCCGATACTTGTGTCGGAAATTTTTTTTATTTCGAGAAAAAAAACTACAGAACGATATTTGTCGTTGTTCAAGGAGTATGTACGCAAATATCAGATCACAATTTTTCTAAAATTTTCCCTCTAGTCCGAAATTTTTTTGGGAAAATTTTGGGTACAGCTCTACGTCATACCCTTTTAAATGTTTTACTTAGTGTGTGTACCAATTTTCAGCTAAATCGATTCAAAAATAACCGAGAAAAACTGTTTTAAAATATTTTTGGATAATACCTCCTCGTCCATAGCCTAAAAGAATTAAGTTTCCTGTTCGTTTGCCCCAACATTTTTGTCAGACAATTAAATTTTTTGTTTAAGAGTATAATTACTTGTATCCTACTACTTTTGTCGGATAAATGGTTGTAAAGATAAGGGATGCACGAACCCAGAATAGTTTAAAAGTATAGTTTATTAATAAAAATTAAATTTTTTGTCCGACTTTGGATGTGCCCCACTATTTATGTCGGACACTTAGATTTTTTGATTTGGAATATAACTACTTATAACCTGATACATGTGCTGAAATTTTTTTTTAATTCGAGAAAAAAATACAGAACTATGTTTGTCGTTGTTCAAGGAGTATGTACACAAATTATCAGATCAAAATTTTTCTAAAATTTTCCCTCTTGTCGGAAAATTTTTTAAGAAAATTTTGGGTTCCGATCTCCGTCATACCCTTTTAAATGCTTTACTTAGCGTGTGTACTAATTTTCAGCTAAATCGATTTAAAAGTAACCGAGAAACACTGTTATAAATTTTTTTTTGATAATACCTCCTCGTCGATAGCCTAAAAGAATTAAGTTTTCTGTTCGTTTGCCCCAACATTTTTGTCAGACAATTACATTTTTTGTTTAAGAATATAATGAATTGTAACCTACTACTTTTGTCGGAAAAATGGTTGTAAAGATAAGTGATGCACGAACCCAGCATAATTTGAAAGTATACTTTACTAATAAAAATTAAATTTTTTGTCCGACTGTCGAGTTGCCCCAATATTTTTGTCCGACACTTTGATTTTTTGATTAAGAATATAATTACTTATAACCTACTAATGTTGTCGGAAAAATGGTTTTAAAGGTAAGGGTTGCACGAACCCAGTATTGTTTAAAAGACAGTTTATTAATAAAAATTAAATTTTTTGTCCGACTTTGGATTTGACCCAATATTTTTGTCGGACACTTAGATTTTTTGATTTAGGATATAACTACTTATAACCTGATACTTGTGTCGGAAATTTTTTTTAATTGGAAAAAAAACTACAGAACGATGTTTGTCGTTGTTCAAGGAGTATGTAAGCAAATATCAGATCACAATTTTTCTAAAATTTTCCCTCTTGTCGGAAAATTTTTTTAAAAAATTTTTGGTACAGCTCTACGTCATACCCTTTTAAATATTTTACTTAGTGTGTGTACCAATTTTGAGCTAAATCGATTCAAAAATAACCGATAAAACTCTTTTAAAATTTTTTGATATTACTTTCTCGTCGATAGCCTAAAATAATTAAGTTTTCTGTTCGTTTGCCCCAAGATTTTTGTCAAACAGTTACATTTTTTGTTTAAGAATATAATTACTTGTAACTTACTACCTTTGTCGGAAAAATGGTTGTAAAGATAAGGGATACACGAACCCAGCATACTTTAAAAGTATAGTTTATCAATAAAAATTAAATTTTTTGTCTGACTTTGGATTTGCCCCAATATTTTTTTCGGACACTTAGATTTTTTGATTTGGAATATAACTACTTATAACCTGATACATGTGCTGAAAATTTTTTTTAATGCGAGAAAAAAATACAGAACGATGTTTGTCGTTGTTCAAGGAGTATGTACACAAATTATCAGATCACAATTTTTCTAAAATTTTCTCTCTTGTCGGAAAATTTTTTAAGAAAATTTTGGGTTCCGATCTACGTCATACCCTTTTAAATGCTTTACTTAGCGTGTGTACCAATTTTCAGCTAAATCGATTCAAAAGTAACCGAGAAACACTGTTTTAAATTTTTTTTTGATAATACCTCCTCGTCGATAGCCTAAAAGAATTAAGTTTTCTGTTCGTTTGCCCCAACATTCTTGTCAGACAATTACATTTTTTGTTTAAGAATATAATTACTTGTAACCTACTACTTTTGTCGGAAAAATGGTTGTAAAGATAAGGGATGCACGAACCCAGCATAATTTGAAAGTATACTTTACTAATAAAAATTAAATTTTTTGTCCGACTGTCGAGTTGCCCCAATATTTTTGTCCGCCACTTTGATTTTTTGATTAAGAATATAATTACTTATAACCTACTAATGTTGTCGGAAAAATGGTTTTAAAGGTAAGGGTTGCACGAACCCCGTATTGTTTAAAAGACAGTTTATTAATAAAAATTAAATTTTTTGTCCGACTTTGGATTTGACCCAATATTTTTGTCGGACACTTAGATTTTTTGATTTAAAATATAACTACTTATAACCTGATACTTGTGTCGGAAATTTTTTTTAATTGGAAAAAAAAACTACAGAACGATGTTTGTCGTTGTTCAAGGAGTATGTACGCAAATATCAGATCACAATTTTTCTAAAATTTTCCCTCTTGTCCGAAATTTTTTTGGGAAAATTTTGGGTACAGCTCTACGTCATACCCTTTTAAATGTTTTACTTAGTGTGTGTACCAATATTCAGCTAAATCGATTCAAAAATAACCGAGAAAATCTGTTTTAAAATATTTTTGGATAGTACCTCCTCGTCCATAGCCTAAAAGAATTAAGTTTCCTGTTCGTTTGCCCCAACATTTTTGTCAGACAATTACATTTTTTGTTTAAGAGTATAATTACTTGTATCCTACTACTTTTGTCGGAAAAATGGTGGTAAAGATAAGGGATGCACGAACCCAGAATTGTTTAAAAGTATAGTTAATTAATAAAAATTAAATTTTTTGTCCGACTTTGGATGTGCCCCACTATTTATGTCGGGCACTTAGATTTTTTGATTTGGAATATAACTACTTATAACCTGATATATGTGCTGAAAATTTTTTTTTTTAATTCAAGAAAAAATACAGAACGACGTTTGTCGTTGTTCAAGAAGTATGTACACAAATTATCAGATCACAATTTTTCTAAAATTTTCCCTCTTGTCGGAAAATTTTTTAAGAAAATTTTGGGTTCCGATCTACGTCATACCCTTTTAAATGCTTTACTTAGTGTGTGTACCAATTTTCAGCTAAATCGATTCAAAAGTAACCGAGAAACACTGTTTTAAAATTTTTTTTTGATAATACCTCCTCGTCGATAGCCTAAAAGAATTAAGTTTTCTGTTCGTTTGCCCCAACATTTTTGTCAGACAATTACATTTTTTGTTTAAGAATATAATTACTTGTAACCTACTACTTTTGTCGGAAAAATGGTTGTAAAGATAAGGGATGCACGAACCCAGCATAATTTGAAAGTATACTTTACTAATAAAAATTAAATTTTTTGTCCGACTGTCGAGTTGCCCCAATATTTTTGTCCGACACTTTGATTTTTTGATTAAGAATATAATTACTTATAACCTACTAATGTTGTCGGAAAAATGGTTGTAAATAAAAAAATTTCAGGAAATTATCATCTTCGGCGCGTCCGACTGCGCATATGCCCCGTGAAAATTGTCCGACAAGGTTACCACATTATTGTAAAAATGTTTTATGGTAGATACCGTTAAAATTATCCATGTGGTAATAAATTTATTATTTTCATAAATTTGACATATTTAGCGTGTCCGACGCGTCATATGCCCCAATATTTTTGTCCGACAAAATTGTTTTCGTTGTTTATATGATAAAATCCATTGATTAAAATAGAATGACCAATGTGGTAATAAATTTTTTTCTTGCATAAAATTGACAACTTCGTCACCGCTTGACAGACAAACGCCCCACTACCATAATGCGCCTAGCTCAAAATTTGTCCGACTCCACACAAATAACAAGTACAAAAAGTTTCAACGGTGTGGTCATAAATAATAATTGTATATGCGGGCCCAAGGCCTATATAACCTTTAGCCACGTAATTGTATAACTTATCACTAAGTCAGGGGAGTAATGTGTAGTGTGTGTGTTGACTAAGTGTCTTGTTACTTTGCAAAGTCGACGTCATTGTCTTTGCAAAGAGACGCTAATTGTTTCCGAACGTCTGCGGTCCCTCCGGTGAGAACAGTTCCTAAGGGTCGATTTCTCATACCTGCGTTAATCTATGGTTCAGTTGAACCAGGTTCACCCGTGATCTGTGGTTTTGTTTGGAATGCATTTCTCATTGCCCGTTCATGTCAGCGCTCGTTCTACAGCTTTCGAGAAATGCCAATAGATGGCAAAAGGTAAAAAACTGTCGCCATTTTGAACTATCTTTTTTATGTTGTTCTTGAATAAAGTTAAATTTAAGTATTTATAGTCAAATAGTCATTTTAATAATTATAAATAAATATTATAAAAACAAAAATAATGTTATCGTTTATCGTTAGGCTTAATATAATAAAATAGGATATATTTTTATTATGACAGCGTTTCGTGTAAATACAACGCATGCGTAGTCCATGAAATCATCTGAACTGAGTTCTGAAATCTTTGAACGGCCGAATTCCACCGTTCAAGCATCGTTCAAGTTTAAACTGCCATTCGGTTGAACGTGCGAATTGAGAAAGACAATTTTGACTTTAAACTGACGTTTACTAGAAGTTCAGGTTAAACTGGAGTTGAACTCGATATGAGAAATTGGCCCTAAATATGTTATTTGTGAACTTTTTCAACTCGGACTCCGTTTAATTGAAGCTCTGCATCTGGATGTAGCTTACGAATAAAAACTAAAAATTTGGTTTTGTTTTACTTTATTTTAATGCCAATTTCCTCTCCTACTTTGTGAATACCATCAAGCAGAATTTGGAGATCTTCAATATTTTCTGACAGAATTACTCTATCGTTCACGTATCTAATAATTACATTAAGTAGTTCCCTGTTGATTTTTAATTCAATGTGGCTGTCCCTTAAGTGTCTTGTTAAATAACTGGTCCGAGTAAACATTAATAGATAGAAAAACTACCAACAAATACTGCACCGAATAGGAAGAGAGTATTAAAACAGTTGGGAAATAACAGAATTGAGATTGAATATGACAATATGTTTAAAAGGAAAAATACGAATCAGATATATGGAATCAAAGACGGGAAAAATACTAAAAGTGGCATTCCTTACTTTCAGGTTTTCACTGATATTTGTTCATAGGACCGAAAATGTTTTGAAAATCGTAATTTTTCATATATTTTCATTATTTTAATACTCTTACCAATAATAGGTAATTCTACCAATTAAACTAGAATGTTTTACTTCATTGTAAAAGATTTTTAATTATTTACAGCCAACCATTGGGAACTATCACATTTTAAGTTAAATACATACTAAAAGGAGACAAACGAGTTATACAACAAAGTAGGATAGAAAAAAGATAACAGACATGTTCTACAAATAATCGAAAGACAATAAATATAAATAAAATATCTTTAATGGTTTGGATTTAGATGCATAAAAAGAAAGTATTGGAGAACATGATAGAAATTAAAAGAGCAGACTATTAAAGAAGAAAATTTAGACCACGGACAATCTCGAAAAATGTAACAAAAAATAAAATAGTAATAAAATGAAAGTTTAGAAAAAATCAAATGTTTACAAAATATTGTAAATTTTACGGAGAAAGTGAAAAAGAAGCTAAAATAAATAAATTCGCAGATTATCCTCTCACAGGATATGCGAAGAAGAAAAAGAAGAAGAGAATTAAACATACGACATTTACTAAAATAATAGTAACTTTAATACAAATTTTCAATCTTCTGTCGTAAGAAGAAAAATGAGAAAAAAAATAAAAATGGTTGAGGATATATGCCCCAAAAATTATAATTTATAAATTATAAATAATGTAAATAAATATAATAAAAATATTTTTAATAAGATTGAGCTGCACCATTTAAAAAATAAAGAAAATATTTGAAAGCAGTCAACAAATTTAAATATCACTAATAAAGATCTGCCGGGATATGAAATAAATTAACCAACCTCATAAAACTCTTACCACCAGCTGATATGCGATTGGTGTTTCCCTTAGCAACAGATTCGGTATAGCTCGGTTTCCAGAATCCCTGATCTCCTAAAAACCCGTTGAAACATCCCTGACTAAATTCATCCCTTTTGCAAATATTTTATATCAAATTAATTTATAATAAATTTGCCATGAATTAGCAACAGTGCATGCAGATGAATAAAAAAGTCTTTTGGAATGGTTTAGTAATTATGTTAATTAAATTCTATTTATTGTGCCCCCCGTATTTTCAAAAAAATCGCAAGCATATTAGTGAAATTTTAATAAACAGATTAGGAAAATGATTAAACTCACCTGTCCAGGGGATTAGATGATAAAGAAGTTGAAGAAATCACAGAAACAGAAAAGATTCAGGCACTTTCCGCGCATCTTGTTGACAGAGGACGAAGCTTGTGCCATATCAGACCGAGGTGCTGAGGTTGATGTGTTCGTACAGAGGGAGGGGGTGGAGGGACGGGATGGCGACCCCTTGATGCTCGATCGATCCTCTCTCACGCCCTGTTTTCTGGATGGTGCGCCGCGTTTAAGGCGCGTTATATATCCGAGTCCTTGGAGTCTGTAATCTGAGAGCCCCTTTGAGACTCCTCCATCCCGAATTTTGCCGTTTTCCCCTTTTCCTGGCCGAGCGTCGCCTTTTGCTTCCTCATTCCAGACTGATTAAAAGGCGGGTGCTGAAACTATTTCATTTCTGGTTTATATGCGGCGTAGGTTTAGATTTAATTAAAGCAATGTGCTAAAGTTTTTCGTTTAGAATATTTCAGCGTGGGCAATCTGTATTATACTTTATAACTCCGTGTAAATTATAAGGTACTTCTTAATAATATGGCAAAACACCAATAATAGTCCAAGTAATGAAGCTTAAAACAGTACAAACCCTCGCAATTTTTACAGAACGGATCGATTTGCTTGAAAATTTGAGAATAAGTAGTGGATAGTCCAAGGATCAAAATCTATATGATGCCAAAAGGCGCATTTACCATGGGGGTGGTTGCCACCCCATGTCGGGGGTGGAAATTTTTAATTATATTTTGACCGCAAAAGTTGTAGTATGATACAATTGATCCGAAAGATGGTATAACCCAGACATCCAAAGTGAAAGTTATCCTACAACACCAAATTGTTTTATATGATCCACATAATGTTCAGAAAAAAGTCACATCATTTTGAGCGTCGGGTTTGGGGGGGAAAGGGGGGAGAAATAGGTAAATTCATAGTTTTTTACGTTTTTCCTCAATATTTCTAAAACTATGCGGTTTAGCATGAACAACCTATGCATAAGAATTCTAAAATGAACGGTTCCAAAATTACGGAGGTAGTATAGTATAATCGGTTCAAAAAAGGCCTAACCCAGACATCCAAAGTAAAAGTTTTCCTTCAACACCAAATTGTTCTATATGGTCCCACATTGTTTAGTAAAAAGTTACGCCATTTTGAGCGTCCGGTTTGGGGGGGGGGGTGGGGGATAATTCGGTAAATTAGTATAGTTTTTTTTAAGTTTTTCGTCAATATTTCTAAAACTATGCTTAAGCGTAAACAATGTTCTATACAAAAATGTTCTACGTAAAATTTAAAACAAAAAAGATCCTATATATATATTGTTATAAAATCAACGGTTCCAGAGTTACGGAGTACGGAGGATGAAAAGTGGAGGTTTTCGATACTTTTTATATTTTTTGGACAATTTATGATGATTTTGGGTGGTGTGGTTGACGTTTCTTCAAGGGCTTCTCCTGCGGGACAATCCTGTTAAAGAAAATTTCTTTCATCAGTAATAATATTATAAATTGCCCAAAAAATATAAAAAGTATGGAAAACCTCCACTTTTCACCCTCCATAACTCTGGAATCGTTAATTTTATAACAATTATGTATAGAACCTTTTTTGTTTTAAATATTATGTAGAACATTTTTGTATAGAACATGGTTTACGCTAAAGCATAGTTTTAGAAATATTGACGAAAAGAGTAAAAAAACTAAGAATTTACCGATTTCTCCCCACCCCCCCAAACCCGACGCTCAAAATGATGTGACTTTTTTCTGAACAATATGTGGACCATATAGAACAATTTGGTATTGGAGGATAACTTTCACTTTGGATGTCTGGGTTTGGGTCTAGTTATACCATACTATTGGTAAAAACATTCATTATAGGCAAAAAAACGTTCTATACATTTTTTTGATAAAATTAATAGTTTTCGATTTATTCGCCATCGAAAGTGTTAGTTTTATATCGAAAAAATCAATGTTTTTAATCAGCTTTCTGCTAATAACTCAAAAGTTTTCGTTTATTTTCTTTAAGACCAATAGTAATCGAGCTATACTTTATTATATGTTAGCTCTTCTTCGTCAAATGCTAAATATTGTAGTTTCAAAGTCAAAAGACGAGAAAATGCATTTTTCGAGGATAACTTGTTTAAACTAATTTAAAGTATTTAAAAATTTGTATCTATCTCAAGAAATAAAAAAAGTTTCTAGCTCAAAATTTAAGTGACATAATGAAAATAAAGTCAGTCCCTATTTTTTTTTCAGCAAAAAGTAATCAGAAACAAGCCCCTAATCACCACCTCAATTAAAATTAGTCATTGACCTGATTTGGTCTTCTTTATTTATGTATGTATTATTAATAGGTTCTAGAAGTGTAGTCGGCTTAGAATGATTAGTTTTAAAAAAATGGAGTTAATAGCGAATAACGAGTTTTCGTAGTTTGGTAAAAAATGCCCTTTCGTCAGAATAGAAAGATTAGCATCAGAGATACGAAAAAAGATTTAAATATGAAATTTTAGCTTATTTAATTCCCAAGAACATGGTTTAAAAAAATTTTTTCTACGGCAAAAATTGAGTGAGCTATTGACAATTAAAACTTGTAATAACATGCAGAAACCACCTTAACCAACACTTTCAATGCCACCTCTTATTGTGACTAAGGATTTTAAAAGGATTTAATATTAATAGCCTTATAGATCTTGTAAAAATCTACAAAGTTCTTTTTTAACAAACTTTCTAAGATAAAAAATAAAAAAGTTACGGTTAAAAAATCAATATATTTTTTTGAAATAAAAAAGGAGAAATTTAATTGGAAGCATAATAATGTAAGTTAGCAGTGTTTTTAGTCATTGGCCTTATTCATTCTTCTTTAGTTATGTATTATTAATAGATTATAGAAGTTTGACTGGCTTAGAATGATTAGTTTAAAAAAACTGGAGTTTAAAGCGAATAACGAATTTTTGTATTTTGGTAAAAAATGCCATTCTCTTCAGAATAGGAAGATTAGCATCAAAGATACGAAAAAATGTTTAAATATGAATTTGTAGGTTATTAATTTCCCAAGAAATTGGTTTGAAAAAATTTTTTCTACGGCAAAAATTGAGTGAATCGTAAATGAGTATACCATCGAAAAACATTGATTTTTTAGATATAAAACTAACACTTTCGATAGCGAATAAATCGAAAACTATTAATTTTATCAAAAAAATGTATAAAACGTTTTTTGATTACCATGAATGTTTTTATAAAACTATTAATTTTATCAAAAAAATGTATAAAACGTTTTTTGATTGCAATGAATGTTTTTATCAACTTTTGCGGTCAAAATATAATAAAAAATTTCTACCCCCGAGTTGGGGTGGCAGTGGCAACCACTCCCATGGTAAAAGCGCCTTTCGGCATCATATAGATTTTGATCTTTGGACTATCCACTACTTATTCTCGAATTTTCAAGCAAATCGATGCATTCTGTAAAAATTGCGAGGTGAAAAGCTTCGGTTCCTGGACTATAAAACAACAACTATTTTATTCTGTCTATCGGTTGTACTAATTTTGACACAATATTATTACGATATACAGGAGTCCCATAAGGATGTGTTTTGCCGCCCTTATTATTTACTCTAAATATCTATTTCTAAATTATGAGAGACCCTTAAGTGTAGAAATATAATAGTGAAGCATCGCACCTCGCTTAGGCACATCGCTACGCACTGTGCCGAAGAAACAAATCGATGTATTTAAATAGCAGTTGACATAGTGGAGCATCAAACCTCACCAAGTTTGTTTTTCACTAAGTATGCGATGGTCGTAGCAATGTGTCTGACGAGATGCGATGCCTCACTATATTTCGAGGGTATACCAGCAGAACGCACTAAGTCAATTTTTTTAGTTATTCAACCATTAATGCAGTCGTGTATAAAAAAGTATGCTCTATATCAGGGGTGGGCAAACTTTTTTTAATAAGGGCCACAAAAGGTTTTTACTCTATTACCAAGGGCCGCAATGTTTTCGAATTTTTAACTTTGGGGGGGGGGGGGATGTTAAGCAAAAGTTTTTTAATTTGTTTGAAACTATGGTAGAATTATTTTATTTTTAAATTAAATAAACATATTCAGTACAATTCAAAGAATATCCGAAAAAAATGATTCAAGACCAACTATTGAAAAATAAGACAACGGTGGCAAATTTTTACCGACACCTAAACAAAATGAATTTTTCAGTAGACATCAGAACTCGTTATTGGATCATATGAAACAAAAAATTCAAAAATATTTTATTAGCTTATGAGTTTCTCGAGATAACACTATCGAGTTTTTTTTTAGTTTTGACGATTTTTTCGTTTTTGATATCACTCAGAAGTGAAAATACCGAAATAGTGAAAATCAACACATTTGTCATTGATACCTCAAGAAATGTCTAAAGAAAATATATGAAAAATTTCAAGTGGATCTGTCAAGTAGCCTTTGAGTTACAATGTCCACCGCCTATAAAAAGCAGTTGAGCAGTTTTGAGAAAAACACGTTGAGTTTTGACAACTTTTATTTTTAATTTCTTCTGTCTGTCAAAGCGTAAAGTGATGCACATCGAAATATGTTTTTAAATCGCAGAGTAATTTGCAATAGAAAATGGAACAGCTGTTGAACGTTTCTCACTGCGCTCAACAAGCTGCTGCAAAGCGAGTCGAAGGTAGGGATATTAAACATGCTGTATTTCTGGTAGTTTTCCTACGGTCAAACTGAAATTTTCAGAGAATATTTTTGAAATTATGTATTTTCATACAAAATAATAAAAAAAAATCGAAAATTTCTAAATTTTCAAACCATATCTCTACCCCCCTATACCACATTCGCACTTATTTAAGCACGGTATTTGTCGCAAATATACAGGGTGTTTAATTGAGAAACGGGAATACTTAAATTGTGAATAGAGGTCACTAAGGCGGTTCTAGATATACTACATATATTGCCTCAATGATTTTTATAACTGAGTTACAGGGTGTTTTATCGATTTTGCCCATGTCTTTCTGGAAGCATAACTTTAGAACCACCTTGTATATTTTTTGATATTTGACATAGATATCTCTCATTTAAAATCCAAACTACCCAACTTCTAATCACAAGAATAATCCAGATCTGGACGAAATAAAATTATTGGGAAATAATTGGACTAATTCTTTCTTTTTTAAATATGATCAATGAATAGTTTGAATTTCATTACAAAAGTTTCATTTTGCGATCAACACTTAATTTATCAAAGTAGCAGTGTTTAATTTCTAAATAATGTCCTCCCCTAATTCACAGCATCTTTTAAGAACCTTTTCTAAACTTAATTATCGAATATGATTGTTGATTGTGGTATAAGACATCAGTATGTTCTGTCTCTAACTCTTCCAAAAATGCTTTGAATTCACGATGATTTAATCCTATTGAACGAATACAGTTAACAATGTTAGTTCTAATTGAAATGACGTTATCCACTTGCAAAACACTTTTGCACAATATCTGATGATGGATTATGCAGTGAAGAATAATAAATCATGTTCTGGAAACTGTTGAACGTAATCTTTAAGTTTTCTCAACGTTACAATATTTGCTCCTCTTAAATTTATTGCTCCGTCAGTTGTTACTCTTACTAGGTGGTTACAGGTTAATTCAAAATTTTCCACACAGTTCGATCCTGACTACTTCGAAAATATCATTTTCATTTGTTGAAATTTCATGGATTTTCATTGAGGGAGCCGATAAATCTCTGTGCCAAAAACCCAAATCATTGCACCTGTTATGTTGAAAATTTGCGGAAAAATCACCCGCTGCGAAAGTGATAATATTAATAGCTGCATTACCTATCTATATTTAATTATCAATATTAGCAATAATTAGAAAAAATCTTGAAATGAAAATAATTCACTTTTTCTCCTCGGGCCGCAAAAAAATGTCTAAAGGGCCGCATGCGGCCCGCGGGCCGCACTTTGCCCACCGCTGCTCTATATACTGCAAATACACAGTAAGTCGTACTTATTATAATAACAGATAAAAATTTAATACTAAGTCAGTTTGACTGTTTCATTTACTAGCAGAATGCAAGACTCTTAATGCAGTCTGCTTGTACTATTTTTGCGAAAACCGAACATACAACACTGCATTAACCTTGACTAAGAACATTTTGGTTGTACAATTTGTATACCTATCGTTAGGTTTAGATGGGTATCATGGGTATAATGTATGAAAAAGAGAAACCTTTTACCTAATTAAAGGGCCATAAATATGACAACTCATAGATCAAGCCGTGCTAATCAACTATTTTTGAACATTGAACATTTTCCAAAATTGTATTCTACGCCGATTAAAATTAGTTGTGCCAAAAAGAATAAGTTAATGCAGTTACGAGAGAAGAAAGTAATACCAGAAACCAGAAGTATTTCACAGGTGGTACGAAGATTTGCCGTTTGATGAAAAAATTGTCAATGTTCTGCCGGAACCTGATGTCTATAATTCATATAAGATCATTTAGCACTAAAATCACCGGAGTAAATAAATTTTAAATACAGCATCTCGAGACTTGCAACTTTTTGCATTGTGTTCAGGATGATGTCGGGAAAAAGTCTACAATAGAAAAATGGGTGGAAATGTATAATTGCATTTTAAACTGCATAAAATGTATCGAAATTGCATAGACATGTCAAGATAATTAAGGGCCAGATTTTGTCACTCGGGGGCTTTTGGGGTCGCTGAATAGGAATTCGCCATCAGCACCGACCCTTGGGGTACCTAGGGCACAGTGTCACTGCTAAGGCACATCATCTTCTAGAGTTTAGAGGGTTTTAGGCATTAAATTGATGCAAACAGATTACTCTGGGAGTCTTTGGGTGTGCTGAAGACGAATACACCTTCAGAACGGACACCTGGTGTCTAGGGTCACGCCATCTTCGAAGTTTCGAGGGATTTCGCCACTTAATGCATGCAAATAGATTACTAGGCGATTTTTGGGGTCACTTAGTACGAATACGCCATCAGAAACGAACCCGGACCACCTGGTGCCCAAGGTAACTGCTAATGCATGTTACCTTATAGAGTTTGGAGGGTGTTTGTGCATCGGTTGTCGGTTCTGATGTCGTATTCTTATTCAGCGGTCCCAAAAACCCTCGAGTAATCTGTTTGCATCAATTTGCCGAGAACCCACGAAACTCCAGATCATGTGCCTTAGCAGTGAACCTGGGCGCCATGTGCTCCGGTGGTCGGTTCTGATGGCATCAGCGACCAAAAAACCATCGAGTGACAAAATCTGGCCCTCAATACACTTATTTGGATATGTTTATGCACCTTTAGATGCAGTCTTTGCACTTTTAAAATGCAAGTATGCATTTCCATCCATTTTTCTATTGTAGATTCTTTTTCTGACATCATCTTGAACACAATTCAAAAAGTTACAAGTTTCTATGTGCAGTATTTAAAAATCCTAAATGCCCTGATCTAGATAAAGAAGACTACATAATTTTTTTGTATCTAATAATTAAATTTCTGAAAATTTCTATTGTTCATTATCATTTTTATTTTTATTTTTTAACAGGATTTTTTTATTGCCGAAATTCTAGTTGTCTAAGATTATAGGATAAAACATTATAATGGTCACATTGATACAACTAAAATTAACATTAAAATTATGTGTCTACTTGGGTAAAATACTAACATTATGAACAAGCAGAATGCACTAAGTCAGTTCATTATTTATTAAAAAAATAATTACTAATTAACCAAAAACAATAACTGTTGTTGTAATATATAACATTCTTTAAAATACCATTACTATTTCTATACAAGTAATAGAATTAAACTAAAAGTAATACTTTTTGTGTAATTTTGATTTATATTTAAAAAATTTACTAAAACTTGATTTTCTCAAAACAGTGCGTATACCCTCGATTGTACAGCAGGCGCGGATCTAGAAATTCATAATAGGGGGTTCAGATCTGGACATACGATCTTTTCGTTATACTTGACACGCAGATTATTGTTTTTAGGTATCGCCAGATCAGTTAGTGTTGTTCGTCTCATGAATTTATTAACTAATATGAGATCTGTTCCATTATTTGCCACTGTTTGGTCTGTAATTCCAGTTTAACTTGTAATTGTCGTTCTCAAGTATACTCTCAGTTACATAATTATAATATAGGAGATGGAGGATTCCCACTTTGATAGCTATCTCTTAATGAAGGATGTTTTCTACTGAGTCATGCCATTCCATATATTCAGTTGCAGCAAACGCATAAATAAATAATTCAAATAAAGCATTGTGCGTAAAATAGTTATACAAATTGATAATTTATAGCAGTAATGTTCCTTTTGCTGAAGTCGAGTTAATTGTAAAATTGTAAAAAATAATATTTAGAGACTAAATACAATAGGGGGGTCTAAGGCCCCGTAGACCCCCCTCTGTATCCGCGCCTGTTGTACACTGTAAGGTAGACTCTTTATGTACATTTTTGACCTGAAATCTTTTATTATAATGTTCATATTATGTACAGCCGCTTCCTAAAAAAACTGATACGACTCTTAGTAAGATTTCATCATGTTGAGCAGTGTATTTGATTGATCTGACATTATATTTATTATGACAGACAAATAATAAAATAAACAAACAACAAACAACTGATTCATGAAAAAACTAATAAGTATTTTAGAAAAATTTAAACGCAGGATGAAAGATTACATTATTACCGAGGGCGGAAAGCCCCTTAGAATAAACAAGCAGTTTCTATTGAATGAAATATTTGAAATTAAATATCACACTTTTTTTTATTTTCAGCCCTGTAACTTATTAAAATAAATATTATAGAAGTTTTCAGGGACTTTCAGCCCTCGGTAATAATGTAGTCTTTCATTCTGAGTTTAAATTTTTCAAAAATATTTATTAGCTTTCTCAGGATTCGAAAAAAAAATGAATACAATTAAAATACATTGAGAATTTTGACATGCGTCACGATTTTGCATTAACTCAATGTAAAATTCTAAACTGTTGAATTCCAGCTTCCCTAATTATTTGACATCAAAAGACATTAGAAACTATTTGTAGATGATTCAAATCTGTATTAAAAACAACTGTTAAAATTGGTCTGCGTAATTAAACATATTCCAAAATTTTGTAAAAATGTAATACATTTCAGTTTTCAGCCCAAACTTAGGCCACACACAATGCAATAATGTTCACATTTTTGAACTGTCAATATTTTTATTTTATCATCTATTGTTTAAAAACAATACAGTTGATAAGATACCCTCAGTTGGGGAGAAAGTATTAATAATAAAGATTAATAATAAAGTCTAATAACCGTGGAACAGAATAAGCTATCTGACAAATTTTAAGATTTGGCAGTGACATTGACAGTATGTAAATATTAAGTATTTATCCTTCAAAATACACTGCCCAATTTTCTACAAAATACGCGTCAAGAGTCGTATCAGTTTTTTTTTTGGAACCAGGTGTACATAATAAAAGTATTTAACGAAAGAATTATACCTACTTACTATTTATTCTACTACACGCTATGTTCAATATTAGTTTAGATGTAGCATGTATCATGAAATATTTTATACTCCAATATTGTTAGAATAAATTTCTTCATAATTTCGTCATTATATAATGAAAGACCTGCAACAAAGAGATAAAAAATTGTAGTACTGAAGATATAAAAAAAATCGAAATAAAAAATTGGTGAGTAAAAATTCATTGAAATATCTAAAAAAATTCAGTGAACTTAAAAAAATAAAATCAATGGAAAAATTCCAATAGTTGGCTGTATACCATAGTTTAAAAAAAACATACAGAAGTAAAAACTTCAAGTTGTATACTGGTATAAAATGGTTTATTAAAAAACTTCATAAAAAGTCGTGCAAAACGTTTTCGTTCTAATTCAGAACATCTTCAGTGCCTAGAATGAAGTATTTCCACGTTAGTTGAAGTCAAAAAAGTTAAAATTGTGACTGTTAATTAGAAAAAAACATGTGGAGAATACTTACATTCTGTGAGTAGTTGAAACTAGCACAGCAATTAGAGTGGTAACATTGTAATATATGGTTTACATCATATATTTAAATAAAATATGGTGAATACCAGTCGATGTTGAAGGATTAAAATAGTACATGCTTAAAGGGCAACATGCTTCCCTGCTCGAAAAACTAGGTATTTGCCAGTTCAATGGGCACAAACCAACTGATAAAATAGGAAATGTACTTTCAATATGACATGACAAAGAGTGACATGACAAGATAAGACAATTTTTGGTTAAGAACTTCAAAAAGTTTAGTGTTAAGTTCGGATTTTGATTAAAATGTAATGGTTGTTAATAACTGTTTGAAAATGTAATTAAATTTGTACAAAAAAAAATTAGAATCTCTTTTTAAAGTCTAAATTAGCAACTCTCTATTCCAGAAAAAACTTTTGGATTGTAGGATTTAAGGTTGGTATAATCCATGGTTCAAAGTGTAACGTCATTGGTTGTAAAACGATAAGGTGGCCTTTTAATTTAGTATAATAAAAAGAGATATATACTACATAGTAAACAATTAATAACCTGACGTGGAAAGATTGGATGGTAAATCAAGCAAAGTTCTAATTTTATATGTTTTAAAAAAATGTACTATTGGTTGCCTAACAAGATAGGAAGTGTTTAGATTTAACGAAGTGGTTATTGTATGAGTGAATAATGGAAAGAAAGCTAACTAATATAGGTCTAAGTGTGTGTTAATGTCAATATGTAATGGAGAATCCAAATTTACTAAATATCTGAGATAGCGAACTATGAGTTTTTTGCACGACTTTTTATGAAGTTTTTTAATAAACCATTTTATACCAGTATAAAACTTGAAGTTTTTACTTCTGTATGAACTTAAAAAGTTTCATATCCAAAATTTAAAAAAAATTAAGAATATCCCAATGTATATTAATCATAAATAATGGTTTCTTGCTCTAGCTCTATAAGTTTTTGTGGGTTTTTGGCCTAAAAGACAATTTTGGTCCATTCACTCCATTCCTTTCGAAAATTTATCTTAATTTTTTAATGACCTTGTGTAATGACGTCATTAGCGGAGGCCGAAATTCATTACCAAGAAATTGTTCTTTGAAAGTTTGGTGGATGTGATCTTTGGATACAGCTGCTTAAAGTCTATAGCCAGATAAAAAAGGAGGAAGTTGCATGGATATATATCTTTGTACCAATAGTTATGCTAAGTGCGATTAATACATACTAAGTAATGCTCGAGTTGACAGCGGATAAGACCAAAGAAAATCTTAATGGCAATAGAATGAATGGAAGCGAGTGTCTAGCACCTAAAATCTGGACCGCTTCACTATTAAATGTTCAGGCATTAAGATAAACGGTAGTGCAAAAAATCCTCTAAGTAAGAACTTAGGTATGTGGAAGGCTAAAAAACTGTTCATGTAAAAAGAAAATTGTTATATAAGTTCAATATTAATTACAGTCAAACCTGCCATATCCGGATCAATGTGGCGACAGACCGATCCGGATATGAAAAAATCCGGATATCAAGACTACTAATTCTTTTATAGTCTCTGAAACGTTTTCTCCTTCATACATTCCAGTAATTAACGCCATCAATAACTTTCGTCGATAGACACGTTTTATAATATATTCTATAATACATTATTTCACCAACTTTTAGTTCTTCTTTTAGTGCGTTGTCCAACAGCAGGACTGCCTTTCTCGGTAGATTTCGGTAGATCCGGACGGCGCAGAACCGTCCGGATATGGGGAGGTCCGCATATGACAGGTCCGGATATGGCAGGTTGTACTGTATACGTAAATCAATACATATTTCTATTTACAAATACAAAGGGAATAAAAATATATGGAGAATATCTAAACAAGTTTCGTTTCCCCAATGATATAGTCATAGTCATAAGAGCTGAAGATATATGAAGATCTCTCATAGGAATAGCAAGAGAAATGGTATAGGGACTTATTGTAGAATGTAGATTTAAATACAAATATCCCGAAAACGAAAATAATGACAAATTTGTACTCAGCAAGGGGAACAATATTAGTGGGCAAGAAATAGAACTCGCGGATAAATATAAATACGTAGGACACGAAATTAGAATGGCGGAGATAGTCAGACCTATGAACTAACGAGAAAAAACGGTTTTTTGCGGAAAGAGTATGGAAAACTGAGAGAAGATTTTAAAAGTGAGCTGCCTATAATGTCTAAAAAGAAAAGTCTTTCATCAATGCGTCCTACCAGTATTGACCAGAAGCATATTGGAGCAGAAACAATTATCTAGGGATAGTTGAAAGACTGATAAGTTTGTACACACTTGAATGAATAAGGAAAAATGAAAATGTAGTATGTCAAAGTGTGTAAATAATTTATTTCCTTAGCTAAGGAAATACATTATTTACACACTTTGACATACTACATTTTCATTTTCCCTTAATTATCTAGGGTCTTATTCGTACATAATATTTGTAAAATGCTTCTATAGATATGTTTTTAGGTTCAACAAAAACAAAATTTGTTTAATTTTTATTTTGAGAACTATTACCGAAGTGGAAATTAAAACGACAAAATAAACTTGTTTTAAAGTAAAATTGTGGATTATTGTCAGTAAAAGTAGGTATACTGTGGGCTAATTAGCAAAATACAAGGAAAAGTTATTTACCAGCAATTTTATTACTGGAATGGAATCTTATGATTTTATACAGGGTGTCCCAATAGTAGTGGAACGGTCGAATATTTCGCGAACTAAACATCGGATCGAAAAACTGAAAAATACGTGTTCAATCATTTTCAAAAATCTATCCAATGACATCATACACCAACCCCCACTACACCCCCTGGAGGTGGGGTGGGGGTAACTTTAAAATCTCAAATGGAAACCCCCAGTTTTTCCTGCAGATTTTAATTTGTTACATAAAAGTAAGCAACTTTTATTCAAGACATTTTTTCGAACTGTGGATAGATGGCGCTATAATTGGGAAAAACGATTTATTCTGATACCATAGGTAAATTATAGAAACGGTTTAATATCTCACGAAATACACTTCCAAATGAGAAACTAAAAAACAAATTTTTAATCTTTTTCGAAAACCTATCGAATAACAACAAACATGACCCTCCAACCCACCCCCTGAATGTGGGGTGGGGGGTAACTTTAAAATCTGAAATAGCAACCTCCACTTTTTACTACAGATTCGGATCCGTCATGAAAAATTAAGTAACATTTATTCAAAACATTTTTTAGAATTGTTAATAGATGGCGCCGTAATTGGAAAAATTCGATTTATTAGCGCCATCTATTAGAAATTTTAAAAAATGTTTCGAATAAATGTTGCTTAATTTTTTATGACGAATCCGAATCTGCAATAAAAAGTGGAGGTTGCTATTTAAGATTTTAAAGTTACCCCCACCCCACATCCCGGGGTGGGTTGGAGGGTCATGTTTGGTGTTATTCGATAGGTTTTCAAAAAAGATTAAAAATCTGTTTTTTGGTTTCTCATTTGGAGGTGTATTTCGTGAGATATTAGACCGTTTCTATAATTTACCTATGGTATCAGGATAAATCGTTTTTCTCAATTATAGCGCCATCTGTCCACAGTTCGAAAAAATGTCTTGAATAAAAGTTGCTTACTTTTATGTAACAAATTAAAATCTGCAGGAAAAACTGGGGGTTTCCATTTGAGATTTTAAAGTTACCCCCCACCCCACCTCCAGGGGGTGTAGTGGGGATTGGTGTTTGATGTCAATGGATAGATTTTTGAAAATGATTGAACACGTATTTTTCAGTTTTTCGATCCGATGTTTAGTTCGCGAAATATTCGACCCTTCCACTACTTTTGGGACACTCTATATATTAATAATATAGGTATGCAAAGTCCGCATATAGTGTGCTACTTTTTTAATAAACAAAATGGCGCCCGAAAATCGTGTTTTTTTTTAATTTTCGCTCTATAACTCCAAAGATTTTCACTTTACACCAAAAACACCCAAATAAAAATTCATCGTAATTAAATTCTGCATAGAAACGTGTTTTTCCCGATTTACTTCGATGAAAATTTTCCCCGGAAAATGCGGGTTTTTCCAACAAAATCTTTAATTTTCAACTAAAATTTTAGATAACTAATTGTTTATTAATTATTAAATAACTTGGAAATATAAAAGCTCTTTTAGTATAGATTATAATTCCAGAAGCCCATAAAAATTGAATGAACAGTTTAGCAACAATTAAATTGTTAATTAAAAATTTACGGTCGCTATAATAACCACAATAATTATGATAAATAAGAATAACTATGATTTTTGTATAAAAAGACACTGTACCTATCTAATATACTTTACAGAATTGAAATTGGGCTATTTAGGCGGCCTCAGGAATATTTTAAAATTATAAACAATTTTTTGGCTTATAAACAAATAGAATATCTCGAGAAATATTAAATTAAATTAAGTCATGAAAAAGGTATTGGAAGAAAAGCGGTAGGACTCTTTTTCTAAAGGAAAAAACGTTTAATTGTGATGAGTGGTTCCTGAGATAAGACCTGTCAAAGTTAACCGGCATTTACGGCAAAGATATAAACGATAGGATCATAATTTTCGAACCATCACCTTTTTATTTTTGTCCTCTTTCGCCACACCAATTTTGTATCTTTAAATATCTTTAAAATACTCATAAGATATATTATTATAATAAAAACTATCGATATTACGAGTGAAAATTGCCAAAAATAGCAAAATTCCAAACAAAAATTAGGTTAGAGAAAATGCAATCTCAAAGTTCAAAATCGGTATACGTTAAAAAAATGCATTTTCTCGGCTTCCCATGGAGCAATTTTCTTCATTCTTTTTTTGATCCCAAGTAACTCTAGTAGAGCCATGTAACTAACGCATTATTAAATTTCAACCTTGCTTTTGTTTTGTTATAATAGATTAAGTTATTTATAAGAAAAGAAAAGTACATAGTTTTCCAGTTGTAGACTTTTTTTTTAGATAAACTTACTACAAGTGT
The DNA here is from genome assembly GCF_917563875.1 of Diabrotica virgifera virgifera. Taxonomy (NCBI): domain Eukaryota; kingdom Metazoa; phylum Arthropoda; class Insecta; order Coleoptera; family Chrysomelidae; genus Diabrotica; species Diabrotica virgifera. The sequence goes on from NC_065444.1 coordinate 47,806,467, forward strand.
ACCTACCTTTTAACGTTAAAAACACAAATATTTTCATTTGAAAGCTGTATAATTATTTAAACATTAGTTATATGGCTCTACTCGAGTTACTTGGGAACAAAAAAAAGAATGAAGAAAATTGCTCAATGGGAAGCCGAGAAAATGCATTTTTTTAACGTTTACCGATTTTGAACTTTGAGATTACCTACATTTTCTCCAACCTAAGTTTTGATTAAAATTTTGCTATTTTTGGCAATTTTCACTCGTAATATCGATAGTTTTTATTATAATAATATATGTTATGGGTATTCTGAATCAATTAATTTTAGTGGGAAATAAGCCACAATTTTACCAAAAAAATGATTTTATTAACGTTTCGAAGCCCAAATCGGGTTTCGTTGTCAAAATACAAAATACTACTGAATTGTGGCTTATTTCCCATTAAAAGTAATTGATTATAAAAAATGCCACAAAAAAATAGCTTCAGAACAACATTGACTATTCTGAAGATATGAAAATTGGTGTGGAGAAAGAGGACCGAAATAAAAAGGTGAACGTTCGAAAAATATGATCCTATTGTTTATATCTTTGCCGTAAATGCCGGTCAACTTTGACCGGTTGTATCTCAGGATCCACTCATCACAATTAAACGTTTTTTCTTTTAAAAGAAGCGTCCTGCCGCTTTTTTCCAATACCGTTTTCATGATTTAATTTAATTTAATATTTTCCGATATATTCTATTTGTTTTTAAGCCAAAAAATTGTTTATAATTTTAAAATATTCCTGAGGCCACTTAAATAGTCCAATTTCAATTCTGTAAAGTACATTAGATAGGTACAGTGTCTTTTTATACAAAAATCATAGTTCTTCTTATGTATGATAATTATTATGGTTATTATAGCGACCGTAAATTTTCAATTAACAATTCAATTGTTGCTAAACTGTTCATTCAATTTCCATCAGCTTCTGGAATTATAATTTATACGAAAAGAGCTTTTATTTTACCAAGTTATTTAATTATTGATAAACAATTACTTATCTAAAATTTTAGTTGAAAATTAAAGATTTTGTTGGAAAACCCGCATTTGCCGGGGAAAATTTTCGTCGAAGTAAATCGGGAAAAACACGTCTCTATGCAGAATTTAATTACGGTGAATTTTTATTTAGTGTTTTTGGTGTAAAGTTGAAATCTTTGGAGTTATAGAGCAAAAATTGGAAAAACACAATTTTCCGAAGCCATTTTGTTTATAAAAAAGTAGCACACTATCTGCGGACTTTGCATACCTATATTATTAATATATACAATCATAAGATTCGATTCCGGCAATAAAATTGCTGGTAAATAACTTTTCCCAAAAATGGCCTATTCTCCGATAATCAGCCCAGACTAGTAGTAAATAGTATTAAGATGCCACAAATAAATAGCATCCAAGCAATATTAATATTTCATATTATACCCTTCATACCCTTCATATCACCCTTCCGTTGAAGATAACTCTATTGAATAGATGTGATAATGTGACAATATCATTTTTTAAGACCACCGTTAGTAGGCTCAGTTCTATTATTATGTTTGATGTTGGGTTATGTTGGAGACTAGAAACTAGAAACTAGAAATATTGATATAGTCTGTTCGCTAAACTCAGACGCAACTTTCTAGATATTTTAGTCGGTAATTTTGCCAATTTTATTAAAATTGGCAAAAAATAATTACTAAATAGTTAATAATCACTAAATAGTTAGTAATTTTGCCAATTTTTGCAAAATTGGCAAAAAACAAAAAAATTATCGACTAAAATATCTAGTTAGTTGCGTCTGAGTTTAGTGAACCGACTATAGTAGTACATATTCAATGTTTTTAATACTCGTTGATGCATATTTTCTAATTAATTAAATCTATCTGAAATTGTTAACGGTCGTATCCGTTTAGCAACGACCGAGGCTCCCTATCGTTACACATCACAATTTAAATATGGATTGCTGGGCTCTGGGCTGGCACCATCTGTGCTGTAATTAATGTGGTAATTTTATGAAGAGTTTAGCGCTATAAAATATCATTATTAACATTGATGATTCCCGCGTGTTTATATACGACATCTATTATTTTTTAGTCTCCTTAATGAAGGGAGACATTAAAGAACAATTAAAATTATTTTTGTTGTCAAGGTATTCCAGTTAGTGGCGACTGGCGATATATGTATAACCTATACAGGACGTTTCATTAATAATTGGAAATACATATTTTAACTGTAGATTACTGGGCTCAAAATATTAAAGTTTAACCAAAATCAATTAGACCTCAAATGCTCCATAAGGGAGCTAGATAAGAAAATGCTCCATAAGAGCTCCAAAGATAAATCGATTCATAAATGGCGAATTTCTAGACAGGTCATAGGCGTCCCTTTTGAGAAGGCAACGGTTATTTTATCACATAAGTTTTTGTCTTTAACTTTTAAGCGTTTTTGATACAGGATTATTAAATTGTGAGGTATTCTAGTTGTACTAAAAGTTACTCTTGCTTTAAGTCGGTAGGATACACAGTTTTCTAGAAAAATCGATTTTAAAATTTTTCGTGTTTTGAATTTGAACAAAATTTGAAAAAAAAATAAAAAAAGGTATATTTTACCGACTCAAAGCAAGTACTTGAAAACCTCATAATTTAATAATCCAGTGTCAAAAATGCTTAAAAATTAAAGACGCAAAAAATAATGCGATAAAATATCCGTTGACCTACCCAAAACGGACGCATATGACCGGTACTAGAAATTCGCAATTGAGGAAATCGATTCATCTCTGGAAGATAAATAAACGTACCTGTTTTCGTTTTTCTGAATAGCTTTTTTTGAAAAATTTTTTTCAAAACAAAAACGCAAAATTTTTAATTCGATTTTTATAGAAAACTGTGTGTCCTACCGACTTAAAGCAAGAGTACCTTTTAGTACTAGAATACCTCAAAATTTAATAATCCAGTGTCAAAAATGCTTAAAAGTTAATGACAAAAAAGTGATGCAATAAAATATAACCGTTACCTTACCCAAAACGGACTTTATGGACATGGAAACGCAAATTCGCATTTTATGGAATCGATTTATTTCTGGAAAATAAATAGGCATACCAGTTTTATTTTTTCTAAATAGAAGCTTTCTGGAGGTATTTAAAAAACTAATTACAAGACGCCATCTTCAGCGTTCCAGCTCTCTGAGGAAGCATTTTTGGACTAGGTGATTTGGGTTAAACCATAATATTTTGAGGCCAGCAATCAACACGTAAAATATTTCCAATTATTAATGAAACACCCTGTATAAAAATCATGGATAGGCATAAGTAACACATTTAAAAAAATCACTCAGGTAATATTCAAAGGAAAAGAACACTATAAACTCTAAAATCACTAATACCATTAGTCTAAAGACTTTCGCAGATAACCTATAACCTGGTTCCCCTTTCTCCTTATTCCTTGAGCCAATATCAGGGCGTGGTGACACTCTAAATATTGTTAGCTTGCTGTCTCCATAGGTGCCATCCTGTAGTATATGGACGGCTTTATGTAGGGATTTTTCCTCTAGAGAAGCGTTTCCCAACCGGTGGGTCGTGGCGTGGCTCTTACTGAGTAGCGTACAGACCTAGTACAGACCGGTTTTCTCCCAGGCGCCAGTCCGACCAGTTTTCACTCGCTCTCTTACTCGGACCCCAAAAACTCGGTTCTTGACAAGGATCTACAGTTCCAGCGAGTCTCGTAAATTGCACGACTTCGAGCCACGCTTCACGCAACCGTATTTGCGTACTTGTGTTTCGAGTTGCGTGGTCGTGCGGAGTTTAATTTACCAAATTTAAATATAATCGTTTCTACTGATTCATAATATGTATACTATAATATATTATATTAAAGTTTTTAAATATTGTTAAAGTTTTTAACATTGTATTTTAATATGTTTTGAGTTGTGTGGTCGTGCTCTGGTCGAGTGGAGTTATATCGTTTCTACTGATTCATAAAATGTATACTATAATATAATATATTAAAGTTTTTAAATATTATTAAAGTTTTTAACATTGTATTTTAATATACTTTGTTTTATTAATAATAATATTACCTAAGTATTGCACCTTGTTAAAAAAAGTTCAAGATAAATACCGCGGTTTTTCCATATGAAAATGCAAAGCAAAATAATACAATCTGCAGAGTTTGTAAATGCTTGTTTTTTGATAAAATAATACAAATTGTATGTAGGTATTGTAGGTAGAGTAGCAAAGCGTTGAGTAGTTATAGCAAAAGTAGCTACGCCATCTGAGACACGATAAGGATGAAATTAGTTTTATATTTTCTTTTCTCATGGAGCATGCATGATGGAGAGTTTTTTTAAATACGTAACAAAGCATGTTGTTTTGTTATCTATGTTGCAAATATGTTTTTTTTAATTACAAAATATGTTGTTTTCAATACAAGTACCTAATTGTTGTTATTATTTACTGAGCATTTAGAATTTTGACTAACGCTCGATTTCATAATAAATAAAGTGTGTGTTACCTTAAAAAAATGCAATTGTTACAGTTAAAGAAAACTTTAAATTTAAAGTCCACTTTAACTTTATTAATATAAAATCGAGCGTAAGAAATTTTATTTGACCCCTCCGTGGCTCAGTGGTAAGAGCGCCTGCCTTTGGATCGAAAAAATCCGAAAGGTTGTGGGTTCGAATCTCACCAGGGTCAGAAATTTTTCATTTATTATAAATTAATGAATGAATATAGTTTCTGTCCTTGTGGGATCGGTACTCACCGGAGGGACCGCAGACGTTCGGATACAATTATAGCGTCTCTTTGCAAAGACAATGACGTCGACTTTGCAAAGTAACAAGACACTTACTCAACATATACACTACACATGACACTAATACTCATGTTGTGACTGGCCGAATGACATAAAGTCCATGCCAATATAAACAAAAAAAAATTTATAAACTTTGGAAAATAGCATTTCAAAAAAGTACTGTAAGTATGCTGTATTTTTTATTTTTTCTCAAAAAATAAAACAATTTTATTTTAAAATATATATTTTATATTGACATAAAAAAATAAATTATTTTTGAATCAAAACTTTTGCAGCCATCATATCGGCTTCTTCTGAGGACGGCTTTTGAAATTTTGACCTTTTCTTTCCCTTTTTAATTTTTTTCGTTGGAAAAAATTTCCTCTGAGGGATAATTTTTTTATTGGAGGGTATTCTGGATGTGGATGGAAAATCCAAATTGATATCTTTTTGATTTCTTATAGCATCTATGGTGGGTTTTATCGGGACTACAATTTTTTGTACAGCCTTTAATTCTTCGAAAGAAACTAAACACTTAGTACAACGATTTTTTTCTACTTACAACAAAAAGAACACTGAAAATAAAACAAAAGTTTAACCACACTTAAAAGTTTTAGAACTTTTAGAACAGTTTTAGAGTTTTAGAACACACCACAGAATCATTACTCAAATTTTCAAACACCTCACCTGACACAGTGTCTCAAGTACGATTGCGCGAATTCGTGCAATTTACGAGACGCGCCCGGTCTGTAGATCTAAGTCGGTTCTTGTTCTCAGTCTGGCTCTGGTATTTGCCCGTGTAATATCTAACATACGACAGTGGCTTGATACTCTTTCTAGCGTTGTTTTCGTTTAAAAGTAGTGAAGTTTTCATTACTTTTTATACTATTTAACGACGGAAAACTGGCTGAAAAGTGGATCTTGTGTTAAAAGAAAACTGCAATCTACTGGAGAAGGTGATCTTATTCGTTCATCTTCTAGCAATGACGCTAAAGTACCTCCAGTATTTTCAAATGTTAAGAAAGGGAAGAAAATATTACGAAAATATTGTCCTGAATACCTTCAATACGGTTTCACCTTCATAGGGTACGGAAGAAGAACCTTTGTTTCGAAACCTTGGCTAAACCTTTCGAAAGTATGAAGCCTGAATAGCAAAAAATAGCGCTCAGCACACAGCAGGTGAGAAGCTCATTTTGCTAGGGGCAGAAATAATTTCGTCACTTCTGTTTGACGAAAAAGCAGATCAACAGATATGTAAAATACATCTATCCAACACAGTGAAACACAGTACAGTGAAACGTCGAATCAAGGAAATATCTGTTAACGTAAAGGAGAGTTTATTATCGGCTATGAAAAAAAAATGACTTTTATTCTTTACAATTAGACAAAAGTACAGATATTGCTGACAAAATTAATTTGTTATGCTTAGTAAGGTTTAGTTACAATGGATCAGTTGAAGAAGAAATGTTATTTTGTCACACACTTCACACCACTACAACTGGTCAAGACATTTTCGATTCCTTGGATAGTTTTATTTGCAAAAATGGAACTAATTGGTCCAAATGTGTCGGGTTTACCACCGATGGAGGTGAAGGATGGGTCGCGAATATGGAAAAACATCAAAAGGTGGGTCGCCAGACATAAAAGGTTGGGAACCACTGCACTAGAGTATTAATTTGGTATGCTTGTCGTATTAGAGATCCTCCTTCTGGTCTTCGGCCTTCTACCTTTCCTTCTACTACCAGTAGTTCCATGGCCCTCGTTCTTCTGGCTATGTGGCAGAAGTAATTTAGGTGTGCTTATATTGTTAAACTTGTATTACTAAGACACGCGTAGAATTTTTTCTGTAATCCCCCATTTCGTAGGCTTCGACCTTATTTCTATCAATTTTTTTAAGAGTCCATGTTTCAGGTATGTAGCAAGGGGAAAAAAGGCATTGACCAACTTGAGCTTAACATTCTTTATTATTTTTTGGTCTTTCCACATTTTAAAGAGCAAGGAATAAAATACAGAAATCGCAAAGACCTACAGCTCTATTATATATTATAGTCGAGAAAATACGGCTTTATATGAATCAGAAATTCTAAAAGAGAATAAAATGGTGGATAGTATAAACTGATATTACTAAATATATTTCACAAAATAGTAGGAATCGGTTTTACTATAAACCAAAATACATTGTATGAGCGAAAACAAGCCATTAAGAAAAACATATTAAAAATTTCTGATTCCTTTGTTTAATAAAACAGCATCTCTAGGGCCATCACCCTGATTGAAATTTAATGCTCCGGCGTCTCTCAACCACTTTGCAAAAACAAAACAACACTGTTACGATAATATTTGCCTTTCCAAAGTCCATTGACTTGTCCTTGGAGTCTTGTAAAAGTCCTTGAGGGAAGTTCTCATTTCCCGTTTGTAGTCGTTGGGACGCTTTTTGATGTTTCCGCTTTCCATCACTCTGATTAAACAGCGAACGATGACACGATTTAATTTTCCACTGGCAAATATGTCGGAATATATATCTACAGGCTGTGGTAATAATTGAGTTGGTAACTCGTGACGTGTCTTTTGGTCTTTGGAAAAATAATATACTTTCCTTATGGAGTGGCAACAGTGAAATTGGCTGGATCAGCTCATTCTTTTCTGTTTTATTCTTTCGAAACTTCCTCTAAAAGTTTTCTCCATTCCTCTTTATTTCTCGCTTTCTGTTTGACTTCTCTCCTTCTTCTTGTAGTTTCTTCTCCTATCGGAGGTTGGCTATCAGCTATCATCACAGCTATCCGTACTTTATTGGCGGCGGCCCTGAAAAGGTCTACTGAGCTGCAACTATACCACTCTCTTAAGTTTCTCAATCAGGAAATTCTTCTTCTACCTACGGATCTTTTCCCCTTAATTTTGCCCTGCATTATGAACCTTAATATCTCATATTTCGCACCTCTTGTAATGTCTCCCAAATATTCCAGCTTTCTTGTTTTGATGCTCTTTATCACCTCGCAATCCTTTCGTAGCCTTCTTAGTTCTTCTGCATTCGTCACTTCTCGACTTCTCTATCTTCGCGACTTCTCTCCATCTCAAGCCAATTCTTTTATGATATCTTGTTACTGTTCTTCTCCAGCTATTATCGGGTCTTTTTCTTCTTCTTCCATCTGGTTGGTATTCGAGTGCCTGTCTGTTATATTATTTTGGTCTTAGAGTATGTCCAATCCATTTCCATTTTCTTCTTTTAACTGTGACTAACTGTGTTATTTTCTTCTATTTTTTTCTTCTCCATACTTTTACGTTTGTTACTTTATCCGGCCAGTATGTTTTTAGAATTTTTCTCAACGATTTATTCATAAATATTATAATATATTACTTTAATATCGGTAAAATTACCAGTAACGATAATATAGAAGGTGCAAAGAAATTAAAAAATAAATTTTCCTGCGGTCCTGATAATTTTCCTGTTTCGATAATTAAATGTCACGTCGAGTCATTCATAGAACCATTTGTTGTAATTTTTAACCTCATTCTTAAGACAACAACATTTCCAACTGAGTGGAAAAATACAAGAGTTTGTCCTATTTTTAAATCAGGTTCAAACTCTGATATATCTAACTATCGTCCTATCGCTCTTATATCAGCATTCTCTAAATTGTTCGAAATTATCTTGACAGATTACTTGTATGCTCATGTGCGTTGTTTGATTACCAGCAGTCAACATGGTTTTGTGAAAGCTCGGAGTACGGCAACAAATCTTTGTATATTTACAGAATATGTTTCGTCAGCTTTAGATTCAGGACAACAGGTGGACGTCATATACACTGATTTCAGTAAAGCATTTGACCGAGTCTCACACAATAAATTGCTAACAAAATTAGATCAGTTTGGAATTTCCAATAACTTTCAAATATTACTGAAATCGTATTTAACTGATAGGAGTTTATTCGTAGAATATCAAGGCTTTCGATCTTTTCGTTTTGTTGCCACGTCTGAAGTACCTCAGGGATCAAATCTGGGTCCCTTATTATTTCTCCTTTTTGTTAATGATATCTGCTCCATCGTAGACTCTGAAACACTGTTGTATGCGGACGATATGAAAATATTTCGCAAAATTTACCATATTTCCGACTTCGTTAAATTTCAACAGGATATCTCTACCATTAATGAATGGTGTTTCAATAATCAACTATCCTTAAATTTAAAGAAATGTAAAGTAATGTCCTATACCCGAAAGATCAATAACATACATTTCGATGATAAGGTCAACAACATTTTACTGTCTTCTACCTCAGAGTTTAAAGATCCTGGTGTTATATTTGACAGTAAATTAACATTCTCAACTCATATTAATACCGTGGTCTCTAAAGCAACCAAATCTTTAGGATATATTATTAGAAGCTGCAGAGATGTAACGTCTGTTGAAGCTTTGCGTAGTTTATATTTTGGACTAGTTAGAAGTAAACTTAATTACTGCAGCGTGGTATGGAATCCTAATCATGCAGAACTTGTCTCTAATCTTGAATGTGTTCAAAAAAGATTCTTAAGATATTGTTACCTCAAAAAATATAACAGATATCCGGTTAGAGGCTACAGCTATAATTTACTCCTTTCTGAGTTTGGATTCCATTCACTGCGTAAGCAGCGTGAAATAAACGACCTAATATTCATCTTCAAAATTGTCAATTACCTAATTAATAGCGATGTTTTGCTTAGTCTTATAGAGTTTAATGTACCACGAGCTGTGTCGCGTTCAGGAGTAACTTTTCATATTTCGGTGCCCAATTCGCAACATAATTTCTATTGTCCGATAAAAAGTATGTGCAGAAGTGTAAATAACTTAAGATCTGTGGACATTTTTTTTCTTAGTTTTAACATCTTTAAACGCGAAATACGCAATAGCTTATCGAATTGATGTCATGTTATTTTTCTTTATTAAGGTCTTTGTTTTTTTATTATTGTGTATGTGTATTAACAACAGAAACATTTTTGGTTATTCTTTATTTAATTTTATATTTTGTCATCAAGTGTTCAGTCAATATAGTTTTCTTATGTACACCTTTATGGGTTTATACCTGGTGGATGTATATTTCAGTAAATAAATAAATAAATAACTAAAGGTATTCACAAAAGTATAAATTTTTTGGTAGCTGTTTCTTCCTGTCTCCAAGATTGTGCGCCATATAATAATACATCTGTTAAATATGTATTTTGATTTTGGTTAATTCTGGTATATCGCGTGTATTCCAGATTTTCTTGGTGGATTTTCTTGGAGGAAACAGATATTCCAGATTTTTTCTACATCTGGTCTACTACCGCCTATTTTTCATGATTGATTCCAGATATGTAAATTTATCTACAAATCTGCATCCTCTATTTTTGTTCTTCATTTAATTCAATTTTAATTACTTGGTTGCTGTTTTTTTAAAGTTTCGTTTTTTCTCTATTCATCTTCAGGCCCATTACGTTGGAGGATTTTGCAAGATTGTCTATTTTTATTTGCATATGGTTGCTAGGTTCAGTTAGGAGACAAATGTTGTCAGCAAACTCCAAGTCCTTCAACTGGTTATGCAAGTTCCACCTACTACCTACCTGTTTTTTTATCGCTTACTTTCTTCCAGTCCGTTATGATTAGGAATAATATCGGGGATAGTACGCCTCTTTGTTTAACTCCGGTTTATACAGCTACCATCGGGGTGTAAAGCTAGTTCGCGTCCGTAGTAGAATACTACACGTACACCCTGGGTAATGCTAAATGAACTAGCACAATAGGCAGCCAGACAATCTAGAATCTCTAGATCTCCTGGCAAGGAACACATTAAAATAATTAAAATAATAAGATATGCCTCCAACCAACAACTTAAAGGGACCTTCTCAGGACCAAGCAACAAAACGACTCGGACCAAGCGTCCGAATATGCCATTTAAATATAGAAGGTATTAGTAGAAGTAAATGTGAGTACCTTCAAAAGGTACTCATTGAAAATAATATCGACGTAGTCGCAATTCAGGAAACCCATGTAGAAAACGAGGAACAAATTCTCGCTAGAGGAAGAATTCATGGTTACGATTTACTGGGTGCAACTTACCATCCAGCTTATGGAGTAGCAACCTATGTAGGAAACAAAATAGAAAATGCACACATATGTTCTACATCAGACATAAATAACATTCATACGGTTACCATACAAATTGGCGAAATTACTGTCAGCAATATTTATAAACCACCGGCAGTCCTGTGGCCTCCGCATGTTATTCACGCCCACCCACACCCCTCAGTGTATGTTGGAGATTTTAACAGCCATCACGAACTCTAGAAGTATAGACAAAGTGATCAAAACGGCGAGGCTTTGATAAATTGGAGCGAAGGGGCTGGCACGTATTTAGTCTTTGACGCTAAAGATAGGGGAACTTTTCGATCTGCAGCCTGGAGGCGAGAATACAACCCAGACCTATGCTTTGTCTCCACAAACGAAAACAATCAACCCCTGGCAGCTTCACGTACAGTGCTCCCAGATTTTCCACATAGCCAACATAGACCAGTTGTAATAGAAGTTGGCATCAAAATACCAATAATAACATCTTTCCCTCGACCTAGGTGGAACTTTAAAAAAGCAGACTGGGCGACTTTTACTGCGAGATTGGACAAATGTCTCGGATGGATAACCCCAACACGTACAAACTATATGAGGTTTGTTGGCGCAGTTATATCTACAGCGAAGAAAATTATACCCAGAGGATATCATAGAGATTATGTCCCAGGATGGGATGAAAAATGCGAAAAATTGTATCAAGAATACAACGAAAGCCAAGACCGAGAAATTGCGGACGAACTGCTGCACAGTTTGGATGCAGCCAGACGGCAAAAATGGATGGAAACTGTGGAAAAACTAGACTTTAGCAAATCAAGCAGAAAAGCGTGGTCCTTACTTAGAAAACTTGGTAGTAGCAGACACTCAACTAGAGACAAAGTACCAATAGTTCCCAACAGAGTGGCCTCCCACATTGTAGCAAACTCAAGGGCACCTAGAGATCGTGACCACACCACCAAAGTAAAACAAGACCTAAAAATATTAAAGTCTGCATGCCCGCCTACATCTGAATACTCTGACGAGTTTACTCCAGAAGAAATTACCTCAGCAATATCAGAAATTAAATCTGGAAAGGCACCCGGCTCCGATAAAATACATCCAGAATTTTTACTCCATTGTGGCAAATATGCTAGGAAATGGCTGGCTGATTTCTACACAGATATATTAAAATCAGGAGAAATCTCCCATTTCCTTAAAAAGGCCTCCATTATAGCCATATTGAAACCAGGAAAAGCAAATGATCAACCCCAAAACTACCGACCGATTGCACTGCTGAGCTGTGTCTATAAACTGTGGGAACGCTTAATCCACAACAGAATTAGTAACACCATATTGGGGGTGATACCTATTGAGCAAGCAGGGTTCAGACCTAACCGCAGCTGCACAGATCAGATCCTATCCCTAACAACACATATCGAAGCAGGTTTTCAAAGAAAGCAAAAAACATCCGTTGCTTTCATTGACCTATCAGCTGCATACGACACCGTCTGGAGACAAGGACTAATCTGCAAACTGATCCGTGCCATCCCGTGCCAAAAGGTAACCAAACTCATTGATAGCATGCTCACCGACAGACCTTTTCACGTCACAATGGGCAACTTAAGAAGTGTCCAAATGAAGCTCAGCAATGGACTGCCACAGGGATCTGTTTTGGCACCCTTACTCTTTAATTTATACATCGCGGACCTACCTAGGAGAAGGAGAACTTCGCAGAAATTTGGGTACGCTGACGATTGGGCCATTGCAGCAAAACATAATAACATGAATGTTACAGAGACAATACTGACGGATGACCTTGCTGTTATGGGTGAATATTTTCGCAAATGGAGGCTACGGCCCAATGCAACGAAAACTGAAGAGTGCTGTTTCCATCTGAATAATGCCCAAGCCAACAAAAAACTCTCCGTTCACTTTGAAAACAGACTACTCGCTCGTAACTCAACACCAAAATATCTTGGAGTGACTCTTGACAGAACCTTAAGTTTTAAGGAACACCTACAAAGAACGGCAGAAAAACTGAAGACGCGAAATAATATAATCCAAAAGCTATGTGGCACCACATGGGGGTCCTCAGCCTCCGTACTCAGATCATCCGCTCTCGGACTCGTATACTCGGCGGCTGAATATGCTTCGCCGGTATGGCTCAATAGCAAACACACGAAGATCATTGACACCCAATTAAACCAGACAATGCGAATGATCTCAGGTACAATTCGACCACACCGAACTATTGGCTTCCCATTCTGAGTCACATTCCACCGCCTAAACTAAGAAGAAGTCATTCTCTTCTCAGAGAATATCGAAAAATCGAGGCTAACCATCAACTACCCATCCACCATGATAAGCTTGATATCGAAATGAAAAGACTGCGCTCCAGATATCCCCATTGTTAAGGGCCACCTCCCTACATCAGGAACATTTCGACCTCACCAACGCTTGGAGAAGACAATGGGAGAGCGACTCACCACAGGAATCACACCAAATGGCCTGTATCGATCAGAAACCGCCAGGCTTTGAACTGCCCCGCAATACATGGACGGCGCTGAACAGAATAAGGACAGGGACCGGTAGATGTGCTGACAGCTTGCATAGATGGGGAAAGGCCCTTACTCCTGAGTGTGATTGTGGTGCGCAACGGCAGACCGTCCGCCACATTATTGAGGAATGCCCCCGAAGGCGATACCCTGGAGTTTTCGATGAGTTCCTGAATGCGACCGAAAATGTTTTACAGTATATTAATACATTAGATGTTCGTTTGTGATACTTCATGTAGTGTTTTATATACTTTTTTTAAAATTATGTGTTCTTGTTGTATCTATGCCATACGATAAATAAATAAATACAGCTACCATCTTCTACAATTTCTCGCGTTCCAGTCTGGTTCTATATCCCTTGTAGAATAGTCGGATTAGATCAAGTTATGTGTTTCATCGGTAGTCCATATACCAAGTTTTAGAGTATTCCACATTTGTTCTTTGTTTATACTATCGAAAGCCTTTTCAAATTCAATAAACATTATTAGACGGGGTTGTGAATTGCAACTTTTTAGAATTCCCTCTTGTCTTCACTGCAGCATCCATCTGGCTTGCAATTTTTAGAAGCCATGAAGGTGTTACCAGGGAAATGGACCAATAAGACAAGTTTTCAATTAAAAATCTTTTAGTAATATTTTTCAATATTACTAATGTTTCTATTAGGTTGAAAACTTTGCCTTTCAATAAATATTATATTTATATTTTTTTGCCATTCACTAGCTTGGTCCAAGATAATTCTTGGAACAAGCATTGTGTTCCCTAGCTTTTTCTATTGTTCTATCTTCTGGTGTTCTGGTGTCATCTGCTTACGTGTTTATTTTCCTGGTATGATTCCGCATTGATCAACGACAATAATAAGCAGCATTATGATGAATACCCCATATCTGATATGAGATATGAGGTATAAGAAATTGTATTGGATGATTGGAAAAAATTCAACATTATCCATTCAGAATAAATTATCCATTTATAAACAAGTACTGAGGCCAGTATGGGTATATGGGTGCCAACTCTGGGGCTGTACCAAAGCTAGTAACCTACATATTATCCAGAGATTTCAAAACAAAGTACTGAGGAACATTGTTGATGCTCCTTGGTATATCCGTAACAGCAACCTCCACCAGGACCTGGGTATGGAAACTGTGACCGAAGTAATCAAGAGGACAGCAGCAAGTCACGAGCAGAGGCTGCATAGTCATGTGAATGACGAGACAATCCAGCTTCTTGACAACACTGAACTAAAAAGAAGACTCATGAGGACAAAACCATTTGAGTTAGTGTAAATGTGTAACAGTTTAGTGTAAAAAGCAGAGCATAGTGCTGTGATGTTATTGCATGTTAATTGTAGTGCATTAGTTGATAGATATAATAAGAGTAAGCCATAGGGTATGCCCTTAGATTTAAGTATTTGTTGTTATTAAGTTAGGTCAGAGAATAACTGATAATTGGTCATTTGTGACCAGCTAGCAGTACGCAAACATCGTACAGGTGTTACAATAAAAAAAAATTATGATGAATACTTCAGAAACAAGGCCCGACACAAGTAGGCCAAATTAATAATGAAAATAATAGAAATGAAATACTAAGAACAATAACCGGCAAAATTTTACATAAGGTAAAAGTGAAAACTATCCATATAACTTGTGCATGTGCAATTTTATCAATATTTGCCTTTGTAAGCGATCAGATCGGATCTGTTTAGAATTGTTTATAACAGCAGTATCAAAGGTGAAGATATCCGTAATGATATCCAATCCAATCTTCTTAAAAGAGGCGGCACTTAACGAAAAAGAAGACCTAACTTGTATGCCCCTAAAATTGTAATACATTTTAGTAATTTTCTCGTGATCCCTGTGAAAAGAAAACACCAGCAACAAATTACAACTACTAATGAATGAATAAATCATTAATAATGTGTCATCCTAGACAAGATATTCGCAAAAACCGATTACAAGACGGTACAACTACTAATAAAAAAGATCATTGAGATTACGATCTTTTAATAATGTCGACAGCTTTAATATAAGACAAATACATGCAATTCTACCTAATTAACAAGATTTATAACAACTTTTTTACAGCCTAGTAATATATCTGGACATATTACTTCCTTTTATTAATCAGGGAATATTGTAATTGCAAATGTTACCTGTGGATTGTAGATCTTGGGCGTGCAAGCTTTCTTAATTATCACAATATTTTGTTTTGCAGCTGAAAGTGAAAAGTGGAGACTGTGAATCAGCATTAATGAAATGGCTGTGAATCAAGAAATATTGGTGCGGTAAAAATAGACTACGGCTGCAAAACAAATCAAAATATCGTTTTAAAATCGGGATACGATCGACTGTGGCGTGGCATGCTTCACCAGGTTATGTCGGCAAAAAGTGGAATAAAAAATAGTGAAAAAAAACGAGAGCACGGTTCCCACGTTACTGTGAAATTAATAAATATTTACTTTTTATAAATTCGGTCGGAGCATTATGATGGAACTTGTCCATTCGAGTATCGAGGGTAGACCTCAGTGTTGGCGGTAGTAGTTTCAGTAAGTTGGTTAATTCATATAATGATAAACATTCCAACATAACGTCGTTAGACCAGTCCATAGTATTGTGACGCCTCACAACCCGGCCTAATTCTTCTCGATATTTCTCCGCGTTACGAGTAAAGGCCAGATCTTCCACGGCGATTCGAGGCGACCGCTGCCAGAGTATTTAAGAACAGGAATCCGATCACAGGCCAGTCAGTCAACGAACGAGCCGCGACGCGTGAGATAATTGTATTCGAAATCGGGTTTAATGAAATGTATATATTAGTTATCGAAGTTATTATGTTTAGTTAATTAAATCATAAATTTGAGTTGTAAATAAATTAGATGTGTTAGTTGGTGTTATTTGTAATTATTAAAATAAATAAGTGATGTAAATAAAATAATATAAGTAAGTCTTCCTTTATTTAAATTAAACTTAGTGCCTAAAGATATAAATAAATAAAATAGTAGAGTCAATCGCGTAACAAAATGGTGCAGAAGTGAGGATACTTGAAATAAATAAAATTAATTCGCGTAAATACAGTGTGGAATCTTTAATAATAACTAAATATAAATCGTAATAAATAAAGAGTGTGACCATGTCTTCACAGTGTAAGCCGAAACTTTCTGATCTGCGCCTTACGGAGCTCAGAACAGAACTGGAAAATCGAGAGCTCGACGCAGCGGGGAAAAAGGCTGATCTAGTGGTTCGTCTGAAGAACGCACTACAGGAAGAGGGTCATGATCCAGAAACCTACGTGTTTGAGGACAGGCAAACTGCTTTAATTTCGTCAATTTCTAAAGAGATTTCTCAAGTTTCCTCGGATGTTTCGAAAGTTTCCTCCGACGTTTCTAAAGTTTCCTCCGATGTTTCCAAAGTTTCCTCCGATGTTTCTAAAGTTTCGACAGACATTGCATCGTTAGAGAAGAAAGTTTCGGGTGATATTTCATCCCTTGAAAGCAAGATGACTAACGAGATCTCTAAAGTAACTTCGGATTTTGACGACAAGATATCGTCCATAAAATCTAATTTTGAAGAAAAGATCAAGGAAATAGAAAAGAAAATGGAGGAAACGGAAAAAGTAGACAAAGTGATGGAACCCATCTTAACAGACATTAAAGATGATGAAACGAAATACAAATTGGAGCCACGGTCTATAGTTGAAGGGAGTGTAGGTCATGCTCGTGTTAAGGTGCCAAATTTCGACGGAAAGTCGTCATGGAACAGTTATAAGAAACAGTTTGAAACAGTTTCAAGAGCGAACGGATGGTCTGAAAAAGACAAAGCTGTAAATCTGGTTATTGCTCTTCGAGGAGAGGCTTTGGATGTACTCCAGACCATAGCTGTAGAGGAGACGAATGATTTTGAACAACTCATGAAGAGACTAAACATGCGTTATGGGCACGAACATTTGGAGTATGTCTATCAGGCGCGGCTTAAAAACCGACGACAAAAGAAAGATGAAGCTCTTCAAGAATATGAACTAGATATTGCCAGGTTGGTACGATATGCATATCCAACAGCTCCCGAAGACATGGTGGAAATATTGGCTGTTCAAACATTTATGGATGGTCTTCGTGATGTTGAAATGCAGAGAACACTGCGATTAGCTCGTCACAAGACGCTGGTCGATGTATTGTCCGCGGCCCTCGAGTTCGAATCAGCTACGCAGGCCTCTGGTGAGTACAGTACAGTTCGAACTGTGAAAGAAGAAGAGGATGAAGACAAACTTGACCAGCTGGTAAATATGGTGAAAGGCTTTACATCGAAGAAAACGAAGACCATGAATTGCTGCAATTGTGGTGAAAAGGGGTACGCACGGAGTTTAAGGAAGAACGCAAATCAAGAAACTCGCCAGCAGGAAATAATAGAACGCACAGACCCTAGGGGGCAGCCTCGACTCAGAACTCCTCTAAAGACCATCTAATACTAATAGCTTCTTTGAAATGTCGTGAAGATAGTGTATATGTGGATGGAGAAATAAATGGTAAAAAGTATACATTGTTGGTGGATACCGGAGCGACCAGGATTATTATACGACCGTCAGTTTTAAACAGCCGTAAGAAACTCTTACCAACGAGGTTGCGACTGCGGACTGCCACAGGTGAAAACGCCAACACCCATGGAGAAATCCAGATACAATTAGGGATTGGAGCAGAAAAGTTCGTCCATACTGTCATAGTTGCAGACATCGAAGAAGATGTTATATTAGGAATGGACGTAATGAATTTGCATGGATTTCAGTTGGATTTTAAGAACCGGGTAATCAAAGTTGGCAACGAGGAGGTATTTCTTCATCCACATGATGACAT
Organism: Diabrotica virgifera virgifera; assembly: GCF_917563875.1. NCBI lineage: Eukaryota > Metazoa > Arthropoda > Insecta > Coleoptera > Chrysomelidae > Diabrotica > Diabrotica virgifera. The sequence continues at coordinate 47,824,694 of NC_065444.1, forward strand.
CACTGTGCTAGCAGCCATTAAAGAAGATACAGTTGTGCCTGCGAGGAGTGAAACGATCATCGTAGCGCGGCTACAGGGAATTGTGGAAGAAGGAACACCTATTATGATGGAGCCATGGAACCACGACGAGGAGGTTGGCCGAGGAATCATAATTGGAAAGGAATTGGTTACTTCTGCTAAAGAAATTCCCGTGAGATTGATTAATGTCAATGACTACCCAGTGACCATCAAGAAGGAGACAAAAGTAGGAACTTGTGTACCCGTGACGTCTATAATCCGTCAGACAACAACATCAGATAACTCCAACGACAAGTTCGACCAAATGGTTGCAGTTGCAGGCCAATCTCTAAATCAAGTGGAGAAAAGGAAATTAAGGGTATTTCTTCGGCAATATCGTGACATATTCGTACCGAAAGGAGGAAAGACAGGAAGAACGACAGTTGTCAAACATAAAATTGACACTGGTACCGCTAGGCCAATTCGTCAAACAGCTCGACGATTACCACAGGCGAAGAGAGAGGAAGCTGAAAGGATTGTTCAAGAAATGAGGAAAGACGGGTGATAGAACCTTCTACGAGCCCATGGGTCTCTCCAGTGGTCCTGGTCAAGAAGAAAGATGGAACCACGAGGTTCTGTGTGGACTACCGTTTGTTGAATAATGTTACCAAGAAAGATAGTTATCCTCTGCCTCGGATCGACGACACGTTGGACACATTGGCTGGAAGTAAATTGTTTTCTACGTTGGACTTGAAGTCTGGATATTGGCAGGTAGAAATGGATCCAGTGGACAAGGAGAAGACGGCCTTCACGACAGGATCTGGATTATGGGAATTCAACGTTATGCCGTTTGGACTCTGTAATGCTCCTGCGACATTTGAGAGGCTTATGGAAAATTTGTTGAGAGGGTTATCTTGGAAAACGTGCCTGGTATATATTTATATATTTAGACGACATAATCGTTTTGGGGGAGACGTTTGAAGACCACCTGAAGAATTTAGAAGACGTTTTTAATCGACTTAAAGCTGCCCAGTTAATGTTAAACCCCAAGAAATGCCAGCTATTTCAAAGTAAAGAATTATCTAGGCCATATAGTCAGCAAAGAAGGAGTGGCCGTGGACAAAGGAAAAATCGATTCCATTAAGGAATGGCCTGAACCAACTGATAAACATCAAGTGAGAAGTTTTCTGGGACTATGTACTTACTACCGGAGGTTCATTAAGAAGTTTGCAGATATCGCTAAGCCATTAACGCGACTTACAGAGGAAGCAAGAGATTATTGCTGGGATGGAGACTGCCGAACGGCCTTTGAAACTTTGAAGAGGCATTTAATTACAGCGCCAATATTAGGGTATCCACTGCCCGAAGGAGAGTTCATCTTAGATACGGATGCAAGTAATGTGGGAATTGGAGGAGTGCTGTCGCAGATTCAAGAAGGACAGGAACGAGTCCTTGGATATTTTAGTAAAGTGCTTTCAAAACCTGAACGAAATTATTGCGTCACGAGAAGAGAACTTCTAGCAGTAGTGAAATCAGTAGAACACTTCTATCAATACCTCTATGGAAGGAAGTTTCTAATCCGAACCGACCATGCCGCCCTTAAACGGTTAATGCAGTTTAAGAATCCAGAGGGTCAGATAGCCAGATGGATTGAACGACTTCAGGAATACGATTTCAAGATCGAGCATCGGACCGGAGTTAGCCACAGGAACGCTGATTCTCTATCTAGAAGACCGTGTCCAGCAGAATGTTCCCATTGCAACAAAACAGAGTCGAAGGAAGCAGCAGTACTAAGAACAACAGTGGTCAACGACGAGTGGACGCCTACCAAGATCAAGGAAGAACAAGAAAAAGATCCAGTTTTACAGAAGATTCGAAAATGGAAAGAAGGAAATCGTCGACCATCTTGGCAAGAAATATCAAGCCTAGGCTCAGTAGTTAAGACGTATTGGGCCCAGTGGGACTCATTTATCTTGGAAGACAGCTTGCTTAAACGAGTAATAGAAAATGATGATGGTTCGGTGAGGAGAACACAGTTGGTGATTCCAAAGAGCAGAGTTTATACCCTGTGATCTAGAGTTTGGATGTCGACCTGGAGAAGATGTTGCTGGTGAGGATTACGTGAATGAATTACGAAGAAGAATGGACGATATACATGAGTTGGTCCGTTCTAATCTTCAGATCGCTAGCGACCGAATGAAGAAACGATACGATACCCAAGCCGAGAGGGGATGTTTCAAGGAGAACGACAAAGTCTGGCTTTATAATCCAAAGAAGCGAACAGGTTGTTCTCCCAAGTTGCAGCAGTTCTGGGAAGGTCCGTACCTCATTGTCAAGAAAATTAATGACGTTATCTACCGAATAAGCAAGATTCCTAGGGGAAAGCCGATGATAGTCCACCATAACCGGTTGGCGCCGTACGAGGGAGACCACGACGTAGATGAAGAAGTGGAAGTCAACCAAGTTCGAGAAATACCTGACCTTACCTTTGAAGAGTTCATGGGTGCCTACGGAGGTACCGGTAAAGCAAGACATGGTGTTACCACTGAAGAAAAACGAGATCTTCTCGCACTTCCCGATGACTACTCGCTGGCCCATACCATCCCGGCCAGTATCAAAGACGCACGAGGGTTGGCATCCGCCTTCCGAAGGAAGTTTGGTCGAGTTGCAGAACTTCAATGCCAACTGCCAGCTCCTGGCAAAGCATTGAAACTCCAAGATGCATCACGTTACCTATTCTATCTGGTAACAAAAGACACTGTCCATGACCAACCTACCTACCAAGATGTATGGGATGCATTAATTCAATTGAGAGAGCACGTGTTGGAGTCCGACGTGCAAAAGTTAGCCATGCCAAAGTTAGAATGCCGCCAATTAGACTGGAGAGTTATCCGAAATATGGTAGAAGAAATTTTTAAAGACACCGAGGTCCAGGTGTTAGTCTGTTGCAATCCGCATAGTTACTGGTGCGGAGAGAAGACCGTCCCCTGTCACTTTGATACAACTGGGAGTTGTAAAAGAGGGTCCAGTTGCAGATACCAGCATCCAGTTCCAGTCCCGACAAGGTTCCAGGAGGAACCATCTTTTAAGGAGGGGGCAATGTGACGCCTCACAACCCGGCCTAATTCTTCTCGATATTTCTCCGCGTTACGAGTAAAGGCCAGATCTTCCACGGCGATTCGAGGCGACCGCTGCCAGAGTATTTAAGAACAGGAATCCGATCACAGGCCAGTCAGTCAACGAACGAGCCGCGACGCGTGAGATAATTGTATTCGAAATCGGGTTTAATGAAATGTATATATTAGTTATCGAAGTTATTATGTTTAGGGCCGGTTGTTCGAACGCTAATCAACATTGATCACTATCAAATATTTCATTACTGTCACAACTGTCAATGTCAACTTTGGTTGGGTTGCTGAAAACATAGTTAATTATAATTATGAGATTAGTTAGTCAATTAACATAACAATTATTAACATAATTGATTAACTAATTTCATAATTGTCATCAATAATTATGTTTTCGGCAACCCAACCAAAGTTGACATTGACAGTTGTGACAGTAATTAAGTATTTGATAGTGATCAATGTTGACTAGCGTTCGAACAACCGGCCCTTAGTTAATTAAATCATAAATTTGAGTTGTAAATAAATTAGATGTGTTAGTTGGTGTTATTTGTAATTATTAAAATAAATAAGTGATGTAAATAAAATAATATAAGTAAGTCTTCCTTTATTTAAATTAAACTTAGTGCCTAAAGATATAAATAAATAAAATAGTAGAGTCAATCGCGTAACAGTATAATTACCACAGCACTGACCGTACCAGTCCCTAGCCTAGTTGGAAGAGTCTGTATCAGCTTCTGATTTGCTTTGAACCGTGTTAGTTTACCGACAAACGATGGAAGGTCTTATGCCGCTAGTTTAGTAGAGGACAAAGAAATGTTGGAGGAGAAGTTGGAGATTTGGAGGAGAGCTATTAAAGAGGAATGAGATAAGGTTAGCACAGTGATACTCAACATGCGGCCCGAATGCTAACTAAAGGGCCCTGTGATCAAATTATTTGTCAAATTCCACGTGTTTTTTTCTAATTATTTGATAGTGTGCCGATGAGTTTGAGGCGTGTTTGGGAGTGAGGCAGACAATTTAATGACTTTAATTTTAAATAGTATATTGAAATTTTTAAAAACTTTGATTAAAAAACAAGGTATTATTAACTTTTAATAATAAATTATTAAAGTTAATGAACAAATACTCATTTTACAAATAATCAATACTTATTTACTACATTGCAAAGACCCATTAAGTAATCACAAGAAAGATTTAGGTCCGGATTAACAAAAAAAATTTAAAATAATTGTGACCTTGAAACAATACCCTGTATATTAAAATTTTCAAAATACGTCTGCACATTTAAAAAGACCATAAAAACTAAATTTAATTGCGGGCTTCAATTTTTTGCGCAGACAATTTAATGACATTAATTCTGAAATAATTATATCGAATATTTTTTTTGAATGTACGAGTTCCTAAAAATTTCGACATATGTGATTTCAAAATTAAAGTCATTGAATTGTCTGCGCAAAAAATGGAAGCTCCATTAAAACTCTTTTCAAATGTGCAAACGGGTTTTGAAAATTTCAATATACATGATGTTGTTTCAAGGTCACAATGGATTTATAATTTTGTTTAATCCTGACCTGGATTTTTCTTGTGATTAGTAGTTGGGTGGTTTGGGTTCTAAATGTGCCATATCTGTACCAAATATCAAAAAAATATACAAGGTGGTTCTAAAGATATTGGTCCAGAAAGAAATGGGCAAAATCGATTAAACACCTTGTAACTCGGTTATAAAGTCGGTGGAGCAATAAATTTAGTATGTCTAGAACCGCCTCATTTAACTCTACATATTTACAATTCAAGTATTTCCGTTTCCCAATGAAACACCCTGTATACAACTTCATCTTGATTGCGGCCCGCATGCTGTGGCAATAGCTACTATGTGGCTCAGGAAAGAAAAAGATTGAGTATCGCTGGGTTAGCAGGTCGATAAGGGAGTATAATATATGGCTAGGAAAAACAAGAACGATTGGGGACATATTGCTTGTAGAAAAATTAGGATGAGTGGGAAAATTTATATACCTTAGTTCCTGCATAACCTAAAAATGGGACACTGGATCGAGATATTGCTAATAAGATTCAGATTGTTTTACTGGAAGGTAATGAGCGGGGTACTCTGCGATCGAGAAATCGTAGAAGGGCTGAAAGGAAATATACAAGAGTATTGTGAGATCTGTGTTGGTGTACGGCGCTGAAGTGTGGTCTATAGAGATAAGAGGTTTTAGGAAAAGAAGATGGAAGTAGTTAAATGAAAATGTTACGGTGAATACTGGGTAAGACTAGAAGGGACAGAATCAGGAACGTATTGATTCTGGGGGAAAGTTATTGGGGAAAGAGCCGGGGTCAGTGACGGTTTAAGGCATCAAGGGGCTCTAGACGGCCATAAGAAGTAGGCCCCTTTACAGCGACCATTTACGTAAAACAAATTACAGATATTTATGTTGTTTTCGGAAGTAGTTACTACAAACATTATATCACGACAATGTAAAAAAGATCATTTTTCTCTTTTTGCTTCTGTTACTTTGCTAAAGCTTTAAATAAAATAACTGCATCTGATATATTTATAGTTGGATTATTTAATGTTTACTACCAGCACTAGAACGTTCTAAAATTTTGGACCACATAATGTTTTCCTATATAACATTTGTACTGCTTTAGCAGCATCAAATTTAGCTGACCATCTAGTGTGTTATTTATGAATTCTCCTTTTCCAATAAATATACTCTTCCATTTATTTTGTCAATTAACACAACACCTGATATTCACAAAGTTAATTTTATTCCAAGCTGTTGTACTAAAATGACAGTACTAACAGGCATTCATTCAAGGATGACGCTGGTCTTTCTTTCGTGCCGCTTACCGGGAAGTTGGCCATACCAGACGGTCGAAAACTGGTTTAGGAATCTGACCCCAGAGTATCAAGAATTGTGAATTCATCGCATAACAAATCCCACCTATACGCCGAAATTGCCGAATCGACCTAATCAAAGACGTTTTGCCAAAACAATCTTCCCAATCGATGTAAATATGTCTAATAAAAAGTTTACCTGACGATGTACGGGGTGGACCGATTTTCATTTTAAAAAGGCAGTGGTGAACGTTTTATTAAAATGATCTACATAGTTTATTAATTCGTACACAATTGTTGGATCATATCTTAACTTATTTTGCGTTGTAGATAAAGTTTTTATTCTTCTTCTTTGTAAGCAATTCTACTTGTTCATTGGCAGCTTGATAGGTCTATGGAAGGTTGTCACTCCATCTTTTGCGCGATCGGCCGATACTTCTTCTATCGATTGGTGATTTATCCCTTGCTATTTTGACCACACGATTGATTCTCCCACATTCTGCTTATGTGGTTTCCCATTCTTTTTTTCTATTTAGTGTTCATTCATTTATACCCTGTACGTTACATTTTGGGTCTTGTTTCTGATGCATATCTGTCATTATCGGTCTTACTACACTGGCTTTATAAATTCTTGATTTTTCTGTGTTAATATGTCGGTTTTGCCATACAGTGTTATGACGACATCCTGCCAGTCTATTTGTTTTTTGTACTTGATTTCTCACTTCTTTGTCCAGGTTTCCGTAGTGGAACAGTGTAATTCCAAGGTATTTTATTTCTATTCCTTGTTCAATACTGATGCCACCAATTTCTGTTTTACATCTTTACTGATTACATACTACTGTTTTAGTTTTCTGAGATTAAATTGTTATATTGATTTCTTTTGCTCTTTTCTTCAATCTGGGGACTGTTCTTTGCAGACTATCTTCATATTGCGCTATCAATATTTCGCCGTCTGCGTAACAGAATATTTTTACTTCTTTGTTTCCCATTATGTAACCTCTTCCTTTGTTGACGTTTTGGAAGATTTCATCCATGATTAGTTTGAAGAGCATATGGCTCAATGAGTCCCCTTGTCTTATTCCGGTGCCTATATCTATAGGTTCTGTACGTTGTTTATCGATTCTGACTTCCATTTTGTTGTTTTGGTAGATGTTCTTGATAATGTTTATGATATCTAGGAGAACTTCTCTAGTATACAGAAGATCGATTACATCTTTCAGTCTTACTCTGTCAAATGCTTTCTTCTGGTCAACCAGACATAGAAATGCTGGTCTATTGTACTCTAGCGATTTCTCAGTAATTGGCTTTATGACGAATATTGCATCTGTAGACGATCTTCCAGTGCGAAAACACTGTTGATCATCTGCTAAACTTATCCTCTGATTCATTAGTTGTTATACAATCTCAGTTTTAAGTTTTAGGGTAGTATTTAATAAGTTGATACGTCTTTGTCTCCTTTTTGGAATAGTAGAAATAGTTCGCTCTTCTCCATTCTGCCGGTATTTTATTTTATTTTAAAATTATAAGTTTTTGTTATAACATTAAAAATAAACAAATATATGAGAGTATGGGCTCTTATGCGACAGTAGTTGAATATTGTAGAAAGAAAATTTCGACAAGAAAGAGAATTCATTATTACATATTTGGGATGTATTTCTTGTCAATTAAGTCATAAGAATATACTACTTCGGCTACATAGTCTGCTTTTTAGTTCCTGTCATAGCAACCTGACATCAACTTGACATGAAGTCAACATAAATGTGATTACGCTTTTTATACAGTATGAAACACCTCAATTATCTTGGATACGGCTTGCACATTTTTGCATTAGGGGATTTATTGAGTAAATCTTTTTTTATAGAATCGATTGAGAAAAGAGGATTAACGCATATATTGAAAGGATTGTCTAAACATGAAGTTTAGGATATGGATTTTATAGTGTCAAAAACTCTTTGAATATCTAAAGATACTGTTGTTGCTTCGCTTTTGATTTAATTAAATCCTCGAAAAAAGCGATAAATTGAATATTTATCTTTATCTTCAACCAGGAGCACTGTCTGAATACAGACAGTGCTCCTGGTTGAAAATAATTTCTATACTAAATAGATTTCCGGTATTAAACTCCTCATTCTAGCCAGTTTCCAGCGTCAAATGCTCTACAAAGCAACAGAATGTACCTAAGAATATGTAGGTACATACTTGGAATACTGTAGAAAGTGAAAAAATGGTAGGAAATACCCCTTCAACAATTATTCTTTCATCGGAATTAAACCAAACTAGTAATTTCTTCTTCATGTACCATGTCCTTTCAGAACGTTGGTTACCATCATAGCTATCTTAATTTTATTCTCTGCCACCCTAAATAGCATGCTTGTATCAACAAAATATCAATCTTGCAAGTTCTTCAACCATGAAGTTCTTCTTCGTCCTGGACTGCGTTTGCCTGGTATTTTTCCTTGCATAATATTTTGCAGCAACCTATATTTGAGACCTCTCTATAATCTCAGTAGTCTTGCTGAGACGTTCTAGTATTGTGGAGTTTCAAATCTTCTCCACCCAAGAAACTTTTAAAATTCTTCTATATAGCACCACATTTCGAAAACCTCCAGGCGAATTAAATCGATTTTATTTACAGTCCACGACTCGTCGACACCATAAAGTAAGACTATGAACACGTAGCAGTGAAGTAGACGGATCCTCAATGCCAATTTTAGGTCTGTTACTAGTAATTTGTTCATGTAAAATATAAAAGTACTCTGGACTATCTTGCGGCTTTGTAGAGACAAGACGACAACTGAATAGAGAAGAAACATAATCAGGAATTCCAAACACTGTATGGAGGTGAAAACATATTATACCTCATCAAGGCAAACCCAATAAGATGCACAAGACATTAATGTCTATCCCAATAATGGTAGATGGTCAGTTGGTTTGGTTGCCGGAGAAAACGATGAAATTATGCAGTAACAACCGATCTACGCAAAATGGGAGGTAACTGCACAAGATCGGCAAACAACCAAGATTTGTAAAGCCGATGATAACGAAAATACATAAATTATTCTTACCTGTTTCAAATCAGGACGAAGCGATTACGGTTTCAGATGCAAAGTTCAACTATTAGAACCACCTGTAAAAGAAATTAAACATAAGTAGATTGTAAATTACTGCAATATAAGAGAAAAAAAAACAACGCAAAAATAACAACGCAACAAAGTGTAAAGACCACCGACTGATAAGTCTGGTGAGCCATTACTTAAAATTATTCCTCAAAAGTTCAATTATTCCTAGTTGCAACCCAGGCGCTAGCCCAGAACTGCTACGATCAAAGGAAAGATGTAATGATTAGTACTTAATAGATTATGAAAAAGCGTTCGATAGAGTACAACCTCATAAACTCGTACATTTACAAAAACAACTCGACATAATCAAAAAGACATTCGTTGCATAGAAGCTCTGGCATCAAACAGCTGTAGTCAAGGTGGATAACGAAACAGGGCAAGCTTAAAAAGTTCTGAGAGGTATAAGACAGGGATGCATTCTCTCCCTGAAGAAGAAAAAGAAAAAGAAGAAGAAGAAGAAGAAGAAGTAGAAGAAAAAAATGATACAAAAAATGACAGAACAAATACTGCTTACAATTGTTCTGCAACCGGCAAAAGTTCCTAGTAGAGAATTACCCCCAAAAAGAGCAGTTTGAACTTTTGAAAGTTGAAATAATAATAATTAATCACTCGATTAGAAAAGTTGCTATTATTTAAAATAAAAAATACTCATTAAATTTTCTTTTAAACGTTTATCAACATGATAATAAAGATTTTGGATGACACAAATTAAGAATGCAAATAGCTATAACCACTCCCAGACAAGCCACTTAAATAAACATATTCATTATGATTTATGACCAAAAGCAGAACATAAAACTAAATTATTTTGATACTTTCTTTTACAGCTATATTTTGTAATTGACTATGAAGCAGCTGTATTTCAAGAAATTTATCTTAACTTATGTCAAAGGAATTAGTTTTAGCCACTGAATTGATTGAGTTGTCTTAAGTTACCCAAACCCGAGAGACACCAACTAGGAAGATGATTCACTTTTAAGTGCTATTTAGTTTTGACAGTGTAATTTAGTTTAGTGGCCGTATTTGTATTTAAGTTTGGTTTGATGGTTTATCCATTTAACAACAAACAATTTGGTGGTTTACACACATTAAATATCTTTGGGAAACAAATGAGACGACGTTGTCCGATGACTACCTTTAACTGATTTATATTATTTTCTTGTTTGTCTCTCGGATCTCTAGCACTCACTGCTTTAATTATGTCCTTGTTTCACATAGCAAATTAAACTTAAAAGAGAGTAAAGAATCTGAAAAATAGAATAAAGACAACTGCTTGGGCTCTACTGCCACTATATGGAATGGAGGCACTGGTATGATCTTTCATCCGCTGTAAATGACCCCACCAAGTCAACTGTCTATGTTCTGTAAGCTCCAACACCTCGACATTCGTGACTCTATCCACTCAACTTATTCTTAATATCATCAGAGAACAACGACCACATCGTTGGTCGTTGTTCTCTGATATCATTCTGTAGACCCATAACTAATAGAAGGTTTCTAATCTATCCGTTGTCGATAAACTGCTTTGAAAACTTTAATTTTCATTTTTGTATTCCATGATATTTCTTTTCTGCATATACATATAATTATTTTTTTGTTCATTGTATGGTACAGTTGTAGTATTTTCTCAGCTCTTCTATTGATTTCTGCTTCTATGCATTCTGTTTTTTTCTATTTCCTAAATATGTAAAAGTTTTCACTTGTTCTATTTTTGCTCCTTCAATTTCTATATTATTCAAGTTCTTCTCTTGTTTCTCCTATCTGCATAACTTTTGTTTTGGTAATATTTATCTTTATTCAGTTTTCAGTGAGTACTTGTTTTCATATTTCCAAATTATTCTGAAGTTCCTTTTGCATCAAATCGTCAGCAGATATATTCTTATCGTCTTCAGGGTCTTGCAGAATAGCTTTTGGTTACGTTTGCTGTATATTTACCATTTGATCTCCAAATTTTTGGCAATTATCTAGCTTTGCTGCTGTTACTAACATTTTTACCTATTTTCTTTCATTTTTATAGTTATTGTAATTCTCGTTTTTTTTATCTTTCAAATATTGTTTCCATGCTTTTTTCTTCACCTGTACTTGCTTTTTTTTTGTTTCTTTGGCCACCAGGCTGTCTGTTTCTTTCGATGAAATAATAAAAGGCAAAAAACGAATCATTGAAGAATAAAGTACTAACAAATGGTAAAATAAAAAAAAATCACAATATTTGGAACCCTATAGAAAGTCTATAGAACTCTATAGCTATAGGCTCCTATAGAAAAAATAAGTCAAAATATTTATACGAGATAAAAGTGAGGTAGTAGTATTTTTGATAGATATACATTATCTTAATAAAAAACACACTATCATCGCCTATTAATCATCTCTAACAAACATGCCAAGCACCAGGTGTTTTATACCTATCTGATTCATAAAAAAATTGTAACAGTACTTCATTTAATATTTTTAGCTACCGCCATCTCACTGAGCTAAATCAAAAGTCAATGAACAATTAAATACTGGTCTTTTACTACACCGTCATTTATATGCAAATTCGTATCTCGTATATTATTATGTACAAGTTTTTTAAGAACTTCGTTTCTTGAAGGAATATTATTTATTGTACACTAACTAACACAACTTGTATCTTTATTTAAACACAAACGAATTTAAACGACGAAGTTCATCGACGATTTTATCCATTATGCCTTTGAGTGTACTTAGGTATATGAAAGTACTGGAAGGCGAAATCAAAGTAAAATATAGCAAAATATATGAAAACTGTGGGGTTTCCTAGGGAAATCTGTGTGAAAATTGAATTTTCTTTTGTAAAGACAATCGCATGTGATGCGACAATTTTCTAACTTAGGTATGTCTTTTTACGAATCGATAGAGGAGTGTTGATTTTATTTTTGTAGTATGAACCTAAACATGTTGTGTTAATAAGTCTGTATACGTGAATTTTCTCCTCTTCATGCTACTTGAAAGTTTGTTAGTGTCCACTATAAGCAGTAAGGAACCTGCAAAAAAAGTATAACAGCAGGTCGTGAAAACAAAAAACTTTACCTTGGAAAAGTTGCGAAAAATAAGAAAAATTCGATTTTTAGAAAAACGTACCCTGGTTCAACTCTAAATTTCCTTTTCTCATTCGCTTTTCTCATATGATATTAGGACATAGGACGTTATCCATTTATTGTACGCAAGAACCTATTGTACCTCTAGGAATAATTAAAACGATCGAGAATTTCTACCAGAACAACACAATAAAAGTAAAAGTAGATGAAGAACTAACTGACCCAATAGAAGCTGGCAATGGGATGAGACAGGGAGATTCTTTGAGTCCTCTGTTGTTCAACCTGATCATGGACGAGATAATAAAAAAAGTAAGAACAAAAAAAGGATACCAAATGGGAGAAAAACAACTTAAAATAATCTGCTATGCAGACGACACAATACTAATCTCTCAAAGTGAAGATGATTTACAACGTATGCTGCACGAATTTAATATAACCGCTAGAAAATTTAACATGTTAATTTCCCCAAAAAAGATTAAATGCATGGTTATAACAGCAGATCTAATAAGGTGTAAATTAGAGCTGGAGGGTCAAATAATAGAACAAGTCATGGAGTTTAAATATCTAGGCATCACACTATCTAGCTACGGAAAGCTCGAAACAGAAGTGGAAGATCAGGTGAATAAAGCAAACAGAGCCGCAGGTTGCCGGAATGAAACAATATGGAGAAATAAAAACATCGGAAAAGAAGTGAAAGGAAGAATTTACAAAACAGTCATCAGACCAATAATGACATACGCGGCAGAAACACGACCTGATACAGAAAGGACAAAAAGAATGCTAGAAACAGCAGAGGTGAAAACACTGCGAAAAATCGATGGTAAGACACTGTGGGATAGAGCTAGAAGTGCAGATAGGTATACGATGGAGATGCAAGGTGGACAACATTAATAACTGGGCGAAAAACAGAAGGGTAGAATGGAACGACCACATAAGCCGAATGACAACAAAAATAGAGTAGTAAGGACGGCGAGAGACGGTTCCCCAATAGGAAGACGATCAGTGGGAAGACCACGAAAAAGATGGAATGACAACTTACTGGAGGCACATTAAAACCAGACGCAGAGTCATGTCTACACAAAAAGAAGAACTTCGTATTGAAAGTCAACGGTCTAAATTATTGATTACAAAATCCTTTCAATCTAAGGAAACTCCGCAGAAAGAGTTCAGAAGTGAGTACAAGTGCTAATTAACCTGTTTAGATGCAAAATATAGAAATTTTTGAGAGACAGTGATAAGAAATTTTGATAGAAACCAATCTTACTTGCCACGAATGTGATCTCTTTGAAAAACAGATATTGTTTAGTTTAATTTTTTAAATTTTTCCATGACAAAATTATTTTTGACTAATCAAAGTATTTAATGACATGTACTAGTATTTAATTAATGTTTCTAAGAGGTTTCAAAAATTTTGCTCCTGTAACTACTAAATAATACCGTATTTGGATACCGTACTGGAATTCCGGCCGATTTTTGCACTAAACCTTGAATATTTGTCCTGGACTGTATCCTCATTCCTTGCGTCGTATATTTACTTATTTATCAATATCAATTTATCAATAACCTAAATTGGGATAATTCCTGGGAGTTGCTGTATACCATATTAGAAACAACATATGCAAGTGAAAAATTCTGTTGTAATTGGTGTAAATATTTGAAACAACTAGAGAGCGGAATATATGCAACACAACATTACCAAAATATGCGCATATATATGCATTACTTTTACTACAAATATGCAGGTATTTTTTCTAAATTTGTCTAAATATGCAAATGCATATTAAAAATACTTAAAAATAAAACAATATATTAAGTCGTAAGATCTTCAGAAAAGTTGCCTTCAAAAATACGTACAACTTTCCTCAAACAATCGGGCGGAGGTAAATTCCTCACCAACCAGTAAAAACATATAATCCGACAGGTATTTTCCTCACCAAATTTAAAGGTTCCTATTAATCCGGTAGGTATTTTCCTCACCAACTCATTCAGGTAATAAAATAAAAATATAGGTTTAATTTAAGAATGTCTATGAAAGCATCCGAAATCCGAACACAAGACATTAATTTCCTTACATTATAATAATAGTTTATAATATAGATAATATGCAAGACGTATGAATTATTATTTAATATTTACTATAATAAGACAGACACTTTACAAAATCCATTCTAGTCATTTAATTAGACTGATATCTTATTAATAAATTTACTACATTTTTCAATTTCAGTTTAACTTGTTTATTTTTGATAGGTTTTGCAATATGCAAACATACATTTTGCAATATGCATTTTAACATACGTATCTACCTGAAATTCTTTAATTTTTTCAAAAATATATATGTATGGATGCGTATTACAAAACGATAAATTAAAATGCGAATGAAAAGATTCGCAAGCATTCGTAATACGAATAACAGAAGAATTTGCCTCTGTCCACAAATATGGGGAGAAAATGGCATTTTCGTCTATATAAGTTTCAACTAAATAATCAACATATCTATCTTAAATTCCATTTTCTGGTTTGCATGACATTAAATCAAACACAAAACAAGCTGATACGTCTTCTGGTTTTATATGTAAGGCCAAAAGTATGTTTGAGCCAATTGCCTCCTACAGAATAATTTTTATATTCTGATTCAGGAAACCAAAACATTTCTATACCAAGCTTGGTGTAGGTGAAATTTACAACCATGTATTTCAGTGTTCGGACACATTTCAATGATTGCATTATGTATAGCCTTTTCAAAATCTTCAAAAATTTTACTAGCATTAAACTCAATTTTGAGATCTTTAAAAATTTCTGATTTTAACGAATAAAAAATATTGTAAATTTCTGTTTTTTTGTTTGGCAGTAAACAGTATAATAAAGAAATATAATGCCCATTAATTAGCCCATGAATAGTGAATAATTGCAAATAATATGTGGTACAGTAAGAAAATGTGCCATCCATATAATATAATAAAATTCAATGTGGCTAAAAGTCTTATATTTGTTTCACAACTAAATACAATTATCCTACTTTTGACACAGTTTATAAAGAGGAAATTTTCCCTCTTGGTCTTGGTTATTTTTTGAGCACACGTCTTCACAAATTCTTGAACCTCATCAATATTGGAAGTAAGTCGACCAGGCATCATTTTTCTCCGATAATTATATATTTTTTCTTATGTAACTGACAACAATCGTAGTATTTGTTTCAGACAAATTAGCTGTAAGCGCTTGGCGTATAATTTTTGCTGGTTTTTCAATATTCTCTTTGGCTTTACGTTTACAATAGTTAGAAATAATTTTTCGATCTAACTTCTGACAATCTGGTTCATGATTATGTTGTAGGCTACTTCTAGATATTGTAAAAGTTGCACCAATGGTAAAGAATTTCGCATTACAAGTTGTTTTATCCTCCAGAACACTTCTTCACTTTTTAAAACTTTCACTTTATAAAAAATAAAATTTTCAAATACCAATACCGAGTAAGGTTTACCGCGATCACTTTCTATTAAACATGCCGTTTTTGTCAAAATTCCAATTGTGACTAAAAATGATATAATATAATTAATTAATTAATTGTTATAGGTACCTACTCTAATTTAATAGTAGATAAATAATTCAATTGAATGCCTTGTAGTAAAATCTACCTGAAATATCTGAAATAACCATTTCGGTCTTGGTGAGGAAAATACCTGTGGGATTAAGACATACCCTTCTAAACGCAGGTAAAAGATTATTTTGGTGAGGAAATTACACCCGCCGAAACAATCGAAGCCCTCATTTTTTTCTAAAACATTTTTTAATTTATTTCTAATTGTAATCCCTGTATTTCCGGGAATTTTTTGACAATGAGCAGAAAAAGTGTTAACAAGATTAACCGAATCACTTAATTGTAAATTCCTTTGTTCTAATGATTTTATTAGATCTGGTAAAAAAACTAAAATTAACTTTTATGAACATAAGTTCTTTAGCAATTTGTACGTTACTTAAAGAACAAAGTACGTTACTTAAGCTGAAGAACAAAAGCGGAATTGTCTACAATTTGATGGATTTTTGTATTTTGATGCTTCTCTCTATGTCCGTCTTTATAGAAGTAAAAGCGAATTTGTCGAATAAAAACACTCTTTCCAGAAAAATTTCTTTTGTGGGACATGATGCTTTTGTTTGTCAGTTCCTCATTTAAAAAATGAAATGTGAAAATGAATGTAACTTACGATTTTGGAACAGGCCTTGCAAAATACTTTGTCTCCACTTAGCTTTAACTCGGGAAAACACTTTATCCAAGCACTTTTTTGAATGGTAGACATATTTAAATTTAATATATACCAATCACTTCAAAAACACTAAATACGATACAACGTTTACTTTAAACAAATGTTGGCCGGAAACTGACAAAATAATTATTAGACCCTTAAAATCAGGTAGGTACCTACGACTTGCTACGCTAATAAAATAATATTTTTCTGGGAACACCCATAATTGTTAAATTCAGGTAGTAATAAGAAAGTCCAGATGTTCATATCGAAGTTATAAAATTCCAACTAAGAGAGGAAAATTTTAAACTTTTATATAATTTATTTTTAAAATATGCAAAATAAATCGTGTTTAGCTTAAATATGCAATGTTGTGTTTGTTGTCTGAAAATATGCAATATATGCATCTATATGCACTTTGCATATAATCCGCTCTCTAGAAACAAATAAATTAAAAATCCAAATGGATCACAACAGTTCAGAATGAACGTTTTCGGACTTATCAGTCCATCATCAGTGAACTTTAAAGTACTTGCGCTAGCAACCACAAAACCAAACAGTGATTGGGTTATTGAAGAATACTTAAAAGTAATAAAGGACACCGCACACATCTTATGGAAAATGTAAGGTCACTCAAATGAAATAAAATTTTAACATAAATATATTGGTCTCGTAATTTAAAGAATTTCATATCATTGCGCCAATTCTGAATTATCATTATTTATTAACGGCGTTAATTGTAATTAAAGTTTAGCGAAATAATATTTTTGAAGTTCATAAAACTGCCATTCATAAATAATATTACTCTAGTGGCTATTCACAAGGGTTTACTCAGCATGACATAAAAGGATTAGAGGAAGTAAATACGACTGACCAAAATATACCTACTTTATTATCAATAACAATAAGATAAGATTAGAGTAGGCCTCTGCCTTAATCCCTCAGAATAATTTATGGAGTACCGCATTAGAATATCCTTTTTCTCTCTTTGACACACGCACATTTCCATTTGATTCTAGATTTATTTATATCAATTTACGCTCTTATTATTCCAAATAAAGAGTTGGCGCAATGATATGAAATTCTTTAAATTACGAGACCAATCTATTTATGTAAATTTTATTGCATTTGAGTGACATTATATTTTCCATAAGATGTGTGCGGTGTCTTGTGATTAAAGTAATAACTTTGTCGTTTAATTTAATACTTTTGAGTATGTAGTCTTCAATTTGCCCAACCACTGGGTTTGCGGTTATTAGTGCAAGTACTTCCAAGTTCACTGAGGAAGGACTGGTTAGTTCGAAAAAGTTTGTGCTGAATAATAATCAACTATTATTGTATTTTTTCAACTATTTTTTGATTAAATAGTATACCAATTAATTACAATAGAGGTGTTCACTTCCATGTTATAAGTTTTTTAAAAATAAAATAAAAATTCCATTTTTATTCAGTTGCAATGCGAAGGCCAAACAATCTTATTTTTCAATTAGAATACGGAGCGCAGTCCAGCCTTCTGAATCCACGATTTTCGACTCTTGTTGGAGTCTCATCGGAGAGAACAAAGGCCTGCTACTCCATACTCCAACTGACCAACACCGAGAGTTTATCCCCCACACCGCAACTGACGTGAATGGACTAGGTGACTAGCGTCTAGTGATGTAACGAATGTCATTTTTTGAACATTCGCGAATACGAATGCGAATGCGAATATCTGCTACCGACATTCGCGAATGCGGATGCGAATGCGAATATTCCGTTTTTTTTTAATTTGTATCTATTTTTGTAATGTTTTCTAAATTTATAATGAGAAGTTAATTGACATTTAATAGTGTAAATAAATCTGATTCTTAAGGAATCTTAAGGCTTAATAAAAAGACCAAATAGGTAATAAAATAAAGGCTGGTAATGTGATTATCCGAAGTTAAGTTACCTTTCCTTAATAAAAAAAAGATGAGAAGTGAATATATTTTAATTTTATTAACCTAATATTATCTTCAAATTATTTTTTTTTTGATATTCATATTCGCAAAATATTCGCACAAAGGACATCGCACACATCTTATGGAAAATATAATGTCACTCAAATTCAATAAAATTTATACGAATAGATACGTTTTAAATTAACGGTCAAATCTTATCATTGCGCCAACTCTATATTTTCAATAATAAGAGCAGAAATTGATATAAATAAATCTGAAATCAAATGGGTACGTACATAAGTTAGAGAGAGAAAAAATATTTTAAAATACCCAAATTGTCGGTACTCCATAAATCAGCGGATTAGTTTCACTAATCCGCTTAGGCCCAGCGGGGTTTAAGCTCCTTTTGAATAGCACCCAGAGCAATAGTGACACTTTTACTGACTCCAAAAATGTGATTTCGATAAACTTTAATTGCAATTTGCGCCGTAATTAATCATAATTAAGAGTTGGCGCAATGATAAGATTTGACCGTTAATTTAAAACGAATCTATTCGTATAAATTTTATTGAATTTGTGTGACATTATATTTTCCATAAGATGTGTGCGAATAATTTCCATAATACGAATGCGAACGCGAATATTCAAAAATATGCGAATATTCGCGAATGCGAATACGAATATTCGTTACATCACTACTAGCGTCATCTGGCAATTGAAAGATGAAGTAGTTTTCAATCCTAATAGCAATATTAATAATATTTAAAAGTATTAAAATATTACTAAAAGATTTTTAAATTGAAAACTTATTGGTCCATTTCCTTGGTAACATCTCCATGGCTTCTTAAATTTGCAAGTCAGATGGATGCTGAAGCGAAGAAGACAAGAGGGAATTCAAAAACTTACAATTCACGACCCCGTCTGTTCACCTAGTCCAGGGATGGCCAACCCGCGGCACGCGTGCCACTCTGTGGCACGATTGAGTCCTATCAGTGGCACGCGTAGCGTTTTGGATTAAAAAACTTTCAAAAAAATTAAAACTTGAAAAACAAAAAATAATACGAAGAAACTTGGTAGGTTTACGGAAGTTACGATAGATGCGGCATCATTGCATCCTCTGGCGAGCGATATTGCTGCGATTGGTGCACGTGATCCTAGCTGTCGTAATGTGCAATAGGACTGCGTTACCCTTGCTTAGTTTATCTTAAACTGCCCCGTTGTTTCTTTAAAATTTTAAAAGTATTTGTTCGATATGTCCACGAGTAAGCCTTCGACTTCAAAACGAAAATACGAAGATGATATTGCAATTCGCGATTTTCAACCTGCTTGGGAAGAACAATTTTTATTTACTAATCGTAATACTTCAAAGCCTGTTTGTTTGATATGTGGATTGTCTGTAGCAGTTCCGAAAAAATTTAACCTGGAACGACATTATAAACAACTGCATAAGGACTTCAGCAACAAATATCCTATTGGTTCACATTTGCGAGCCGACTTTATTGAAAAAAAAAAAAGAAAACCCTAGCCATCCAACAGTCACTGTTTCAGAAGAGAAGTGATGAAATGGAAACTATGGTTAAAACATCATATGAACTTTCTCTGCTGTTAGCCCGGAAGAAAAAAGCCTACTCTGATGGAGAGGAGATAATTAAAAATAGTCTGGCAATATTTGCTAAAAATGTGGGAGATGTAAAGATCAAAAATATGGTCGATAATATTGCATTATCCCGAAATACAGTCATGCGCCGTATAGATTATATGGGCCAGGATGTTGTTTCCCAAATTATAAGTGTATTACAATCCTGCAAATTCTTTTCTTTAGCGTTGGATGAAAGTTGTGACAACACAGAAAATGCGCAGTTAAGCATTTTTGTCCGTTATACCAATTATAATTTTGAAAATGCCGAAGAGCTTCTGGATTTGCGCCAACTAGTCACAACAACAGGAGAGGACATTTTTCAACAGCTTAAAAACGTAATCGAAGTCAACAAAGTTGAATGGTCAAAATTAGATAGTGTTTGTACAGATGGAGCTCCTTGCATGGTTGGTAGACTAAAGGGGTTTGTTACATTACTGGAAAACTATTTGGAAAGAAAAGTTTTTAAGTACCATTGTATTATTCACCAGGAAGCTCTTTGTGCCAAGGACCTAAACATGTCATCTGTTGTTGACCCTGTAACATGCTGCATTAACAAAATACGAGCTCGGGCATTGAATCGACGACAATTTCGAGAACTGTTCGCGGAAGAAACGGAGCAAGATGGAGAGTTACTTCTCCATTGCAGTGTGCGCTGGCTCTCCAAAGGAAATGCACTCGAAAGGTTTTGGAACTTGAAGGAGTGCGTCTTAAAATATTTGCAAGAAAACAATGAACTACCCAGTGAGTGCTCGTTACTTAATGATAAAGATTGGCTTTGGGATTTAGCTTTTCTCACTGATATTATGAGACATTTAAATCAATTAAATTTAAGATTACAGGGAAAAAATTGTATTTTTCCTACTCTAGTTGGTCATATATCTTCTTTTGTGAATAAACTTATGCTTTTTTGTAACGATTTTGGAGAACAGAGATTGACACATTTCACATTAATGCAGGAATTAGCCAACAAGGTCAGTAGAACTCCAAATTATGACAGATTTAAAAACCTTATATCTATTTTGCTAGGTTCATTCAATACCCGGTTTGAAGATTTTCAAAAAGACAAAATGAATGTTGACCTTTTCATAAATCCTTTTTCTATTTCTCTGCAAGATATCAATTGTTACCTACTCAGCTGAAATACAGATCGAAATTATTGATTTACAGAACCACACTATACTAAAAACCAAATATAGGGAAATTATTTCAACTGTTACTGATCCCAATTATATTGAATTTTGGAAATTTGTACCAGCAAACAATTTTCCTAATTTACACGAGTTAGCTCTGAGATATTGTTGTAGATTTGGTTCAACGTACGTTTGTGAGCAAATGTTCTCTATTATGAACATAATAAAATCAAAATATCGGTCACGATTAACTGACATGCATTTAAAAAATCTAATTCTGTTGGCTAGTTCCGAAATTAATCCCAATATAGATGAATTAATTAAAAAAATACAAGTTCAAATACCACATTAAATAAGTAACTGTTTAATAATTTGAATTTTAGATAATAAGAAAATATTTAAGTTTTTTTGTTTAACGTTTTTATTTTATTTTTATTAACAATAAAGTAAGTTTGTTGTTATGTTTTACTTATTACGTTATTTTTTAAACCTCCACTATCTTGACTAAACGGAAAAATGTGGAATTTACATAAGAAATACATATTGTACCGTATATTATAAATATATAGTATCCATATTAGTATGTCGAAAAATTTTAGTGGCACGCCAAATTTTTTTTGTTCTCATATTGGCACTCGACTTAAAAAGGTTGGCCACCCCTGACCTAGTCCATTCACGTCAGTTGCGGTGTGGGGGATAA
Organism: Diabrotica virgifera virgifera; assembly: GCF_917563875.1. Classification (NCBI taxonomy): domain Eukaryota; kingdom Metazoa; phylum Arthropoda; class Insecta; order Coleoptera; family Chrysomelidae; genus Diabrotica; species Diabrotica virgifera. The sequence goes on from NC_065444.1 coordinate 47,846,462, forward strand.
ACTCTCGGTGTTGGTCACTTAGACTGACTTATCGTTTAGAGTATGGAGTAACAGGCCTACGTTCTCTCCGATGAGACTCCAACAAGAGTCGAAAATCGTCGATTCAGAGTGCTGGACTTCGCTCCGTATTCTAAGTGAAAAATAAGATTGCTTTGCTTTCGCATTGCAACTGAATAAAAATGGAATTTTTATTTTATTTTTATGTTGGTCGTTACTTCTTTGAGTAACTAGGTCCATTTTCTGTTGGAATTTACCAGCTGAATAGACGGGGTCGTGAATTGTAAGTTTTTGAATTCCCTCTTGTCTTCTTCGCTTCAGCATCCATTAGGCTTGCAAATTTTAGAAGCCGTGGAGGTGGTACCAAGAAAATGGACCAATAAGTTTTCAATTTAAAAATCTTTTAGTAATATTTTTAAATATTATTAATATTGCTATTAGGATTGAAAACTACTTCATCTTTATAAGTTCTTTAATTTATCAACACTTTTTTGTTGTGGAAAAATCATGCACACTAATTTTGTGTGTGAGTGTATGTTAAGCGTTCTGAATTTTTTTAAGTCGTTAACACCTAACAATTTGTTGGATCATTCTTCCACTTGTCACGAATTTGTCAACATCTACATTGTAGTGACAAGTGGTTTATTTGTTGTGAGTCATCGACTTGGGTAATTACTTACTAATCGTCTGGTTAATGACAGTTTATGTTTTTAAGAATTGTGTTGGGCGTCGTAAAACGTAGACTCGTGAGCAGCTATGTATATTCGATTAATTTTATTAATGACATGAATGATGTTTTATAAACAAGGTCTAGACTCTAGCTAGATTCTAGATAAATGACTCAGTTTCATTAATGACACAATATCGGATCACAGATTACAAATCCACAAGGAAAAAGTTTTAAATATTTTTACTCGGACACTCAAAGATCCAAGTAGCTGACTACTTTTTTAGTTATTGTAGACCTATAGGAAAAACCTACCTGTTTCCTACCTAGAGTTCGCGTCCGTTTTTTAATTATTACCCTAACAATTTAGTGCAAAAAACGCGATTTTTTCGATTTTTTGCACACCGTTCCAAAGCTAAATAGTTGGCATAAAATTACAAAATTTAATTTTTTAGACCATTAAAAAACCTTCAAAATGCCGATCTTTGAAAGTTAAAAAGTTAATTTTTGTTGCTACGCAAACTGCAAAATAAGTGAAAATCGTTATTTGTTAATAACATTTACTAAAATTACCTTAGAACTTTAGTGTTTCACCCAAAGTTGAGTATTGGGGTACTTAACAAACCATCAAAATTTGAGACCGATCCATTAATTAGTTTAAGAGTTATTCTAACTGTTTATCCCAGAGACCTTTATTTTACAATAACATAAGACAGAAAATAATGAAGATAGGGCAATTCTGTGAATGCCAAATGAAAGTAGAAAACTGATGCTATCAAAATGTACTAAAAAAAGATAAAAAAATTATCTAATATAGTCAAAATTCCTAATGCCAAATTTGTGAAATTTTGCAGTTTATAAACATTTAGAATAACTTTAAAAATATTGTCCGTGGAAGAATCATTTTATTTTACATATTAGAAAAGCTGGTATTTTACACGAATTTAAAAAAATGTAGTTTAATTGGTGACTAGTCGTGGTAAGTGAAGGGTTAGCTGGGAGACGACATGCACGAGTTCAAAAACTAAAAAGGCAACTTAAAACTACTATAATATCATTTTCTATATCTCGGGATCTACTGAATATATTTTGATCGTTTTTTTAATTCGTATGTAATTTTTCTGTACATTACAAATATGCAATTTGTCTAGACATTTATTAATTAATAAACAGTCTAATTTGTTTAAACAATTTTTGAAAAAATAATTTTTTTCCAAAAATCCATGATTTTAATCATAATATCGTTATTTATCATAGAAAAAGTTAAGGGATACTTTAATAAATAAATTATCTTCAATAAATAATTATCTAATAAAAGTCATTTATTGATTAAAGTGTACTTTAAATTTTTCTATGATCATTAATGATATTATGATTAAAAAAATAGATTTTTGTAAAAAAATATTGTAATGATTAATATTGTAATATATAATATTGTAAATAATATAATATAATTGTTTAAACAAATAGACTGTTTATTAATTACATACAAATTAAAAAAAGAAAGATCAAAATCCATTGAGTTGATCCGGAGATACAGAAAATTATATTCGTTTGAAATTGCTTTTTCGGTATTTTAACTCTGTGGATTTGTAGCTTCCCCCTAGTAATCGTTTGAACTTCATTTTTGAAAAATCGTAGAGGGAGCTGTGAACGTACAATGTTTGTGCAAATTTTTTTTTTGTTTTGGGTTTGTGCAAACCCAGGCTAATTTTTTTTTATTTGAAAATTCGTGTTAAAATACTATCTTTTCGAATACATAAAAAGATTGTCTCCACGGACAACATTTTTAAAGTTATTCTAAATGTTTATAAACTACAAAATTTCAAAAATTTGGCATTAGGATTTTTGACTATATTATTTTTATCTTTTTTTAATACATTTTGCTACTATCACTCTTCTACTTTTATTTGGCATACTCAGAATTGCCCCATCTTCATTATTTTCTGTCTTATCTTATTGCAAAATAAAGGTCTCTGGTATAAACAAATAGAATATCTCTTAAACTAATTAATGGATCGGTCTCAAATTTTGAAAGTTTGTTATGTACGCCAATACCCAACTTTGTGTGAAAAACTAAAGTTCTAAGGTAATTTAGTAAAATTTATTAACAAATAGCCATTTTCACTTATTTTGCAGTTTGCGTAGCAGCAAATTAACTTTTTAACTTTCAAAAATCGACATTTTGAAGGTTTTTCAATGTTCTAAAAAACTGAATTTTGTAATTTTATGTCAACTATTTAACTTTTAAATGGAGTGCAAAAAATCGAAAAAATCGCGATTTTTTGCACTAAATTGTTAATAATTTAGTGCAGACGCGAACTCTAGGCAGGAAACATGTAGGTTTTCTTCCTATAGGTCTACAATAACTAAAAAAAGTAGTCAGCTACCTGGATCTTTGAATGTCCCGAGAAAATCCTTATTACTCTCGACTATTAAGCCTGGCCTGAATCCCGCATACCAAAAAAGTTTGTTTAGCAAACTGAAAATTTGTTAATATCTTAACGGTGTCTAGTCGGACAAACTTTGATGTACGAGAACACTGGAACAGGGGAAGTTTTAATTGTGTAACAGGTTACAGGTTTCGAACGTCAGACTACGAAAACGTCCCATGTATTTTGTCCGACAGTACTTCCAATTGATTTGTTACCCTTTCATAAACTTGTCAGAATGACACGTTTCATAATTTAAATCAAGTTCCACAATTAAAACTTCCCTGTTCCAGTATTCCCATACATCAAAGTTTGTCCGACTAGACAACGTTAAGCTATTAACAAAGTTTCAGCTTGCTATTAATAAACTTTTTTTTGGTACGCGGGATCCAGGCCTATTTGATAGATGTCGTCAGAATTGCATGATTTATAAATTATTGAAAAATAAATAATTATTGATTCGAACCAGTATGACATCTTATGATGTTTACCATTTTTATTGGAAATTATTTTTGTTTTAAAATCGGTCTGTTTTGACCTAAACATTGTTTATACATGTATGTATGAAGGTAAATCAATGTATATATAGCAGTACATAATAAATAAGTATTACATAACAACAATAAGTATAAAAGTTACACAAAATCATTTGCACACTTAAAATACAAGAAAAAACACAGAAATAATATTATAATATTCTCTCTCTAATATTATATATCCGCGACTACCCAGCTGTCACTTGGATAAATTCTTCCAAGGAGTAAAATGCATTAACTAAAAGGGGTAGTTCCCTGGGTTGGCTTTATACCATATAGTTAAAAACTCTAACATGAAGTAAAACCACTTCTATGTAAAAGGTATATTATGTATTTAATAAAATTTTTAAAAATCCCAATGGATTAAATAAAATAGGTTCATTCAGAACGTTTTCGGACCTATCAGTCCATCATCAGTGAATTCATATATACTTGCTAACTAGCCCCAGAACCAAACAATGGTTGTACTGGTTGGTTATAATCCAATCTACATTATAGTGTTGTGAAATTGGAAAGGCTAAATGTCGATGTTCAAAGAATACATCCGGGAACATGGTGAGACTCTAAACGAGAACCCTAACAACCATCTTGGACCAACGAGGTCTGCCAAGTTGGAAATGATGGAATGATAGGTCCCAAAACGTTCTGAATGAACCTATTTTATTTAATCCATTGGGATTTTTAAAAATTTTATTAATAATATACCTTTTACATAGAAGTGGTTTAACTTCATGTTAGAGTTTTTAAAATGCATTACTCAACAAAAACTCTCTCAGCTCTTTTTGGATAATTTGCAATTATTTTGATTTTTACTTAGCAGCAGTCTATTATAGAGAAGGGCCAGAATTAGACCAAGAGGCAGCGCTGAAAAATCTATTTGAATGTACTAATGCTAGATTTTTCACAGTTGATTACTGTGAGTGTGTAGAGAAACATACTGCGGTCGGTCAAGCGAAACGTAGAACAGGGGTTACTGAGAGGGTATCAAAGTTGCTTTCCTACGAAAGTAATTATTTCCATTTACTAAGGCTGAAAATCAGTACACACGTTCTAAATTAAATATAAATAAAAGTTATTATAGTCGGTCAGCTGTACGACGGGACAGAGCCGGTCGGTCGGCCGCAATAGTCGATTGAGGAAATGAAGCATTTTGGCTCGTAATTTTTTCGTCCGGCATGGATTTACTTGAAATTTTCACAGAAGGTAGGGAATAGTCCAAGGCTCATTTTATATATCATGCCGCTATCATACGCTAAAACCTTGGGGTGGTTGCCACCTCGTCTCGGGGGTGGGCATTTTTTATTACATTTTATCCATGTAATTCGATGGAAAATGTGATTCTAAGAAAAAAATGGTTTTTACATTTTCTTCGTAAAACTATTATTTTTAGAGTTATTCGCGCTTGAAAATAACAGTTTTTCGACGAAAAAATCGACTTTTTTAGACGGTTTTTTGAGAATACCTCGAAAACTATGCATTTAATTAAAAAAATTGTAGATATCGAAATTGCATCTTTTCGTAACACAAATCAAATTCTTCTCCTATAATATCTTTAAGACCAATACAAACCGAGATATGGCATGATAAAGGTTAGCTTTTTTCTTCAAATGCATAATTTGAAATATTCAAAGCCAAATAATGGGAAAAATTTGCATTTTTCGAGGAAAACTTAAATAATATTTTTTCAAGTATACAATTAGATCTTGCAAAAAATAATAATAAAAATCTTGAATGGGTTGCATGTGAGAGTTCATTTTAAATGAAGTAAAAGTCAGACTTACTCTCAATCTTTATTATAACTTCCGACGACCGGTTTCGCTCTTTAAAATTTGTAGAGCATCTTCAGGTCAAAGGTAACAAGTTACAAAATGTACAAACAAAAACCAGAGTTAGGACATTGTCTGGTTGTAAAAGATGCTAAAGATCCATAAGATCAAGCCAATGTTGAATAACATACATAAAAGTAGCGAAATAGCATACCAATACCTATATAGCATACTTCTGCACATGTTTGTGCGCTTGGGGGAAGTTTTACCACCCCCCCCCCCATGATTGCATGCATGTGCATTGGTATGCTATTTCGCTACTTTTATGTATGTTATTCAACATTGGCTTGATCTTATGGATCTTTAGCATCTTTTACAACCAGACAATGTCCTAACTCTGGTTTTTGTTTGTAGCATTTTGTAACTTGTTACCTTTGACCTGAAGATGCTCTACAAATTTTAAAGAGCGAAACCGGTCGTCGGAAGTTATAATAAAGATTGAGAGTAAGTCTGACTTTTACTTCATTTAATAATAAAAAGTTTCTAGCATAAAAATTAAGCGACTTATAATCAAAAAAATGTCGGTAACTGCTTTTCTCTACGAAAAAATCAGTGAAAACAACCCCCTAACTACCTTCCTAATTCAAAACTGGTCTTCACCTTTCTGTAGTTCCTTTTATATTTATATTATAAATACACTCAAGGAGTTTGACCTATTTAAAATGCCTAATTTTGAAAAAATTGGAGTTTAAAAATTGATTTTTTGCAATTTGGTATTTTTTACCTTTTACTTCAAAATATCTCCGAAAATACTGAAGATACGAAAAAAATTAAAAATACTAAATTGTAGCTTTTTTAATTACTAAAATATCCCCTTTACGTAGATTTTCATTAGAGTAAACAGTTAGCCAGTTATAGCTGTTTAAACCTCTATTTACCAGCAAACACCCCCTTATTCGAGCCCTTTAAACCCGCCCCAATTAAAAACTAAGGGATTTTACGGAATTTAATTTACACAGTCTTATAGCTCTTTACAAATCCTACAAAATCATTTTTGAAAAAACTTTTTGTCGCCAAAAATGTATAGATTATTTTTCGAGGTATTCTCAAAAAACCCTCTTCGTCGAAAAACTGTTATTTTCAAGCGCGAATAACTCGAAAAATATTAGTTTTACGAAGAAAATGTAAAAAACATTTTTTTCTTAGAATCACATTTTTCATCGAATTATATGGTTAAAATGTAATAAAAAATTCCCACCCCTGAGATGGGGTGGCAACCACCCCCAAGGTTTTAGCGTATGATAGCGGCATGATATAGAAAATGATCCTTGAACTATTTCCTACCTTCTGTGAAAATTTCAAGTAAATCCGTGCTGGACGAAAAAATTGCGAACCTAAATGCTTCATGTTGTTCTGAAGCTATTTTCTTGTGGCATTTTTATAATCAAGTATATTCAAATGGGAAATAAGCCACAATTTTACCTAAAAATGATTTTATTAACGTTTCGACGCCCAAGTCGAGTGTCGATGTCAAAATACAAAATAATTTTTGTATTTTGACATTATTTTGTATTTTAACAACGACACCCGACTTGGGCGTCGAAACGTTAATAAAATCATTTTTAGGTAAAATTGTGGGTTATTTCCCATTTGAATATACTTGATTAAAATGCTTCATTTCCTCAATCTACTATTGAGGCCGACCGACCGGCTCTGTCCCGTCATACAGCTGACCGACTATAATAACTTTTATTGAAGTTATACTTCTTTACCGGCGATAGAGGGTGATTTTTTATATGCTAAAACCTATCAGCCCGGCGCATGCGCATTATAACTTTGTTCTGATTGGATGTTCAAATGACATGTCAAAAATTATCCGATATGGCAGCTGTGGTTTGGAGGTAAAGGTAAAGGTAAACAAATGTATAATATATTAGTTTTATTGTTGTGAGGACAGAAACAAAAAGGTTTATAATATTGTAGTGACTTTTAAATAGTTTTTAAAAGCAACAGGTACGTAATAATTGTTAATATATCATGGGTATAAACCTTCCTATTTGATCTGCCAAAATACATAGTATGTAATAAATTTTATTTATATAATTTGATTACCATCAAAATTTCTATCAATATTCACCTAATATATTGTTTTTTTACTCTATGTTTTGTTGTATTTTTTCAATTCTAAATCATTTCAATTCAAAATTAAAATAATTTAATCAATTTTCAAAATATCAAAATATCACAAGTTTAATCCGTTTAGTTAGTCGATCTTCGTAAATAATGACACATAGTGTCCGTGGCTAAGCGGAGAAGGCGAATGAATTCCAATACCAACCGCTCTTATCAGCGCTGGTTCGAGTCCCAATAGAAACTTTCTTTTTTGTTTTTTTTAATACATTTTATGATTGTAAGTATATTTATTATATAATTGTATTTTAAGAAAATACGTATTTAGTTAAAAAAAATTTCGACAATTAATGTTCAGACATCATTTGTGGCTTGTTTAATGTGTTTGTGTGTGTTTTATTCTTTTATTATTTTAATTTTTGGCACTGTTCTAATAAAAATGTTTGAGAAGTAGTAAGTATAAATTAGTTTAATATTTAAACAAAATATAAATAAAAAGTATATTAATTTCGTTTAAATCATATAATAGAAGTATAACTTCTTACGTGCGTACAAAGTACACACACATTCTTTGTTTATATTTAATTTAGAATGTGTGTACTGATTTTCAGCCTTAGTAAATGGAAATACTTACCTTCGTAGGAGAGCAACTTTGATACCCTCTCAGTAACCCCTGTTCTACGTTTCGCTTGACCGACCGCAGTATGTTTCTCTACACACTCACAGTAATCAACTGTGAAAAATCTAGCTTTAGTAAATTCAAATAGATTCTTCAGCACTGCCTCTCCGTCTATATAGTGAGGGTATTTTAAAAAAAGTTGGCTTTACGTTGGGTTTTTGGTATTGGATGAACTCAGATATTAGCCATCCTTTCGGAATTTCCCGGTATAGTAAATTTGGTTGAATAATAATTCTAGTAGTGTATCAATGTGGTTTTCTGTTAACAGTCTTAAGATTTTTGTACATTTCTGTATTTCATCCGGTCCCACGGCTTTATCATTTTTGATTGCGTTTTAGTGCTTTTTCAATATTCCCTTTGTTAGTAAGGTCTATTTCTACCTCCTGCTTCTATTTCTCTATTATTTCGTCGTCTTCAAATCTTTTATATTTATGTTCTTTCCATCTCTTTATTTTCTCTGTACTATTTTTTACTATATAACTTCCAAAAACACATCTTTCAATAAAATACAGGAAAAGGGTAGGTATGTACGTATTTTCTAGACATATTGCATGTGCGAACTAAAACTGATTTATATGAATATTAAAATATCTAAAAGCCTACATTATTCTCGTGTCATAAGAATAGTTAATTATTTAAATGGACAGACACATTATGTTTGTTCCCTATATTACACATTCGTTAATTTTAATTTTAATATTATTAAAGCGTGAGGCTTTTTATATACACACAAAGATGACAAAAGTAACAGCTGCTGGCCCAATTAATTCTTCTAATATATTCGAGGCATATACCGGAATTACGGATTAGCGCTACGACACTGGTGGTAATACCATTGAATCGAAATGAAACGTGGACTATATTGTACCGTTGAAGACCATGCCGGTGGTGTTACGTGCTTCTTCAACGGACTTGTGATTATGAAAACACGACAGATTTTCAGCAAGCTCATTATATTTAAATGTGACATGCAACACGAAACAAAACTTGGCTTTATTGTATTAAATTTTGTGTGTCGCCTATCAATATCCATACATATGAGGCGGTAAATGCCCAAAGTAAGTGATATCACATTCTGCTTTTCTTAGAACATCCACATTTAAATATGGTAATAGTATATTAAACGGGCTCCACACTCCACACTCTCGGCGAAGTTACTTCGCCAAAGTTGACCGAAGTCCGAAGTACCCTCTCTAGTACACACTAGTTCGAAGTGAGATACCGACAAAGAGCGGTGCGATACCGACAAAGATCCCTTTGACCAGACCGACAGCGAATGGAAGTAGAACGAAGTCAGGCAAAGTTACACAAGGTAGCCGTCTACACTCTCGTACTTGTTGAACCTCGATCGACTTCGACGAGAGTGAAGTGCGGGCTTTACGAAGTACAGTTTTTCAGTGGTCTATAGCCAATAGTCAATAGCAATTGGCCAATTTTACTTATTTATTTTGGCGCAGTGCAGTCTTCTGGCACACAATCCTTCCATCAACTTCTATAAATCTATAAGATAAATATATAAATATGAAATGTAGCTTTCTTTTCTTCTAGCCGTATTTCTCTATCAACTGTCTCAAAATAAGGTATCCATTGTGCTTCCTGGCCTGGCCTAAACTCAAACTGCTCCTCTTCTATCGATGTTTTACTCCTTAACCTTTGCTCTACAGGTATCCTCCAAATTTTAATTTTGTGCATCATTAATTTAACCCTCTATGGTTCTTATAGTGCTGAATTTCTCCTTTATCTTTATACAATGATACTATCACACTCTCTGTCTCCACGCATTAGGCAATCATTTCTTCCTTATATATACTACTGATCATTTACCAAAAACATCTACCCCATCCTCTACTAGAGACTACCAAACCTCCACACATCCATCCACAAATATTCCGTTAGGTCCTACTACCTGATACCATCACACACTTTCTCTCCACGCATTATAATATATTCTTTCTTCCTCATATATCCTACTCATCATTTTCCACAAAACATCCACCTCTTGCTCTTCTAGAGCCTTCCAAACCTTCACAAATTCATCCACATGTATTCCATCAGGTCCTACTAATCGACCTGCTCTACATTATTCATCCTATTTAACGCCTCGACAACCTCTTCTTATTCTTCTTCTGGTAGCACTACAACCCGGGATGGGTCTTGTCTGACAGCACAACTCGCTTCCATCTCGAACAGTCGTCCATAATAATTAGGTCAGTGGGTAGCACCATTGTTCTTAAATCTGACCATATATCGTCTCTCCATCGCATTCGTGGGAGTCCTAAGGGCCTTCTTCCTGTGGGGGCTTCCTCCCAGATCAGTTTGGTAAGGCGGTTATTAGGGAGTCAATGGACATGGCCAGCCCATCTTAAACGCTGAGATTTAATTTCTTGGACTATGTCACTCGCCCTATACATCTGCTTGACTTTAGCATTTGTTCTCATTAGGTATTGGTTGCTATTAGGGTCGTGATAAGATCCAAAGATTCTTCTGAGGATATTTCTCTCAAAACATCTAAGTATTCTTTCAATTGCTTTGGTCAGAGTCCACGTCTCACACCTATACATGGGCACCGGTCTAATCACTGTTTTATATATTCTGATCTTTGATGCTCGTGTTAGGCTCTTAGATTTAGACATGATATCGTTATCTGCAGTGATTGTTGATCCGACAACTGCAACATTTTTAGAATCGCTCTTTTTTTGGTATTTTTACTATCATACCAACGTTTCATTCATTTGGCAGTTCTTCATTAGATATCATTTCTTCCTCATCTCCACATAAAAAATACATTCTGATTTTCTGTTCATTTGAGAATCTTGCTCTATTTATTTATTCTTTTAATTCTATCATCTTTTATGTGGGGAAAAATTGTATTCACGAATTTCTATAAATTATTACATACATTAATGAATATCCTCATTTAAGTCTCTCCACCATAGTAAAATTATAAGTGAATTTGTTGGGCTAGTACAAATAGGTCATATAGAAAGAAAAAACGCTCTATAGTTTAGTAGCATTGGCACGATCTAGTGGTTTAATACAATGTATTTATGGAATAATGCCAAAAAATACTGAGCACTTGTCAAATACTTTGTAACTGGAGAATTTAAATGGACCACGAAGATCTGGGTGAATAAATAAAAGATGTCTATAAATCAGAATAAAAGTTTGAGAAAAGTGAAAATTTATGGAGACTATTACAGCTGTGTCAAATTTACTACTCTATTTTAGCTGAAGATACCAAATAAACTCGACCAAAAAATGATGTTTTAAATCAAAAAAACTATAAATGTTGCCATACGAAAATTGTTTCTATAATTATTAGGTAATAAATTTGTGGAAATTTAGCTGTTCTAAAATAGTACAGGACATATTAAGCATTTTAATAAATATACAAAATACATATTATTCTGGAATATTGTGAATATCATATGATATACAAAAGAATGCAAGGATAAGAAAATATACAGATAGATTAAACATATTTGACGGATTACTCTGAAAACAATTTTTACCTATATATTCATGGTATACAGTATGGTCATGGTGCAAATGTTTGGAATAAATACGTTATTTCGTAAGCCTAAGAAAAATCCTGAAACAGGTCGATTTGTATTCTTAAATTATTATTTTTTGACATAGGTATATATCATACTAGTGACGTCATCCATCTGGACATGATGACGTAACCGATCATTTTTTAATGAGAATAGGGGTCGAGTGCTGGCTCATTTGAAAGGTTATTCAATTATGTATTCAGTAATGTTAACATTAACATAATTTTTATATAGGGTGTTCAACAAAAAAATATGTTTGCATTGACACAAAAAGAAGAATGTATGTAATTTATTTAATTTAAAATACATTCTATTGCTGTCAGATAACAGAAACAAATGTGTTTTAAAAAAATAAACATTGCTTTTCGCTTAATTTCAATGTTCATGCTGCCACCCATCAGCCTCTTGACAGTTTGAACATTTAATTCAAGCGAAAAACAATGTTTATTTGTGAAATAAACATTTTCCCCTGTTCTCTGACAGCAGTAGAATGTATTTTGAAATAAATAAATTACATACATTCTTCTTTTTATGTCAAATAATTTAATTCAAAATAATTTTTCTTGGACACCCTGTATAAATAATTATGTTAATTAAAAGAAAAGAAAAGATGGTTCAGATTTGATTACAGTACAGAGCCTCTACTATGTGCTTATACGTATTTCGGAATAACCGTTTCCTCATCGGAGCACCTGGGTAGAGGCACTGAACTGAAATCAAATCCTTTCATCCTTTCCGGGTAATTATCAAAATAATTACCAAAGATGCTACTAGCACCATCTATGAATCGAAACTCTAATAGGTCAGGAAATAAAATTCGAAATTATTTATCCTCTGAGCTTTTTAAGTTGGAAAAATAAAACATAACAAAGTGGCGAAATACTCGACAGGGGAAATCTAAATTGCATTTCACGTCCTGTTACGGTGAATGACAGGACGTGAAATGCAATTTAGATTTCCCTTGTCGAGTATTTCGCCACTCTGTTATGCTTTATTTTTCCAACTTAAAAAGCTCAGAGGATAAATAATTTCGAATTTTATTTATATTCATTTACTGTCCCCTGTCGTACGCCTCTGGTAGTAGCCAGAAACGTTTATTTATCATAATTTAGTAGGATGTAAAGTACCTACATTTTCTGATAAATATGACAAGGATATGTCAAAAAGACAGCACTGGGTAAAAATAGTTATTAAATTTTTAAATAAAACACCCTTTAACGCAGTAACGAGGCAGATTTTATTTAAGATATTAACCCCGAGATTGAACATTCTTAATGAATCACCCTGTATAGCTTAAATAATTCACTCGGTACTCACGTTCAGCATGTCTACGAATATGTAAGAAACGAAAAAAATGTGCAGAAATATGTCTAGGTGCCATTATTATTTCCTTATACAGTCTTTCCACTCTACTGAAAATCGTAAAAATCGTAAACAACCAGTAAATAAGTACTTTTTGAAATATAGTAGCAGATTACTAAGCAAAAACATGTTTAAGAGGACATTGACATTACAAATAAACAGAAATATAAACAACACCATCATTTTTTAGTAATTACAGTAAAACTTACTCAAGCACCTTGACCTTTAAAAGCTAAAATGTGCAATGTCAGAAGAAGGTAGAGAAAACATGGATAGTGCATGTCATGATGTGGCTCAATATAACTCTTGACCTACCTTAACTACAACAAAGATTAATGATATTGCGTTTCAGAAGCGGATTTCTCTTGGTAAAGTTTCTGTCTTTTCGGTTCGCTTGTTACTCATAAATAATGTAGAAATCGATATTATCTTTGAATCGTTCACACCCTTAACATAACGTATTTTTAAAAATAGGTGCCGAAAAAGGGGTTTGTCACCTCGATGAAAAGTGTGAATTGCACGCGAAAAATATGTTTTATTGATTATTCTTTTTATTTTCATATGAGCACATTCTGGGGTGTATTATGTAACACTTCCGTTAAATCATAACCTAAACCGTTAAAACTACCGCCAAAAAAGAATATTGGAGGATGTCAAAACTTTTTCTTTATTTTTAGCACTCCATTTAGATGTGGTTTGATTATTTTTGTTTGGTTGTGTTTTATGTAAAAATATATTGAGTCAAACAAGATCCTGTAGAAGACAACTACATAGTGAGTGTAATCTGAAATAAAAACATAAAAGAAAAAAAACAAACAAAAAAAACCAAAGAAGCATTCTAGCGATGATGATGTAGCTTGACCAGAAGAGACAGTAAAAAGATCTCCTGCAGTTTATAGATGAAAGAAGACAGAAATTGTATGGCCACGTACGTGGAGAAGAAAATACATGGATAAACAAGGCTGCAAAATGGAGCTCAAGAGGAACAAGAAGACAAGAAGGGGAGAACGACCCAGAAGATAATGAGAAAAATTGGATAATACGAAATAGGAGCGATCCTTTCCAGCTACCCACTTTAACATTTAGAAAACTTTTTATTAACTGTTATCATTATTAATTTTTATACCTATGTCAAATTTTTTTCTTCTAAAAAATGAATAAAAATCTCTTTTTGCGACTACGTTGTTCGTGGATCACGAAACATAATAAAATTGTATCAAGGAAAGAAAAAAATCAAATATTATAATTAGAAGTATCGTCGCCCCCGTTAGCGAAATTTTCATTTCGAACATTTTTTTTAGATAATCTGGGACATTCTGAGCGAAAAAGGTCCCCTGTGATTTTTCTCTAAAATTGATTGTTGTCGAGTTATACGCGATTTAAAATTTGAAAAATGCGAAAATGGCCATATAACTCGACATCAATCAATTATAGAGGAAAATCACAGGAGGCCTTTTTTGCTCAGAATAACCCAAATTATCTAAAAAAAAAAATCGTTCGCAATGAAAAATTATTTTTGTGAATTTGTTTTAAAAAAATTGTTCAAAAAATTTTTCGACCACGGCACCGCCCGGCACCCTGAGGATGTGTTATAAGGACCTCTTTTTGAGTACTAAGTTTGTGCAAAAAAGTCTAATCGAAATAGTTTGGCTAACGGGGGCGACGATACAGTTGGAATATAGCGCTAATTGTTAATAATTAACAATAGCAGCTTTGAATAAAATAATGTCAAAAATCTCTTCACGATCTTGAAGAAGGGGTTTGAAACTTAATTTGGTCATTTTTTGAATTTCATAATAATAATTTTTAATCGAGTTATTAAGCCTTGAAAATGGCCATTTTCGCATTTTTCAAATTTTTAATCGCATATAACTCGACAACAATCAATTTCAGAGAAAAATGACAAGGGACCTTTTTTGCTCAGAATGACCCAAATTACATATCTAAAAAAATTGTTCGAAATGAAAAAATTATTTTTGTGAATTTGTTTAAAAATAATTGTTTAAACAATTTACGACCACGGCACCGCCCGGCACCCTGTGGATGTGTTAAAAGAACCTCTTTTTGAGTAAGATTGTGCAAAAAAATCGAATCGGAATAATTTCGCTAGCGGGGGCAACGATACTGTCCGGTCTAAATATATATTTTTAGCAAACTGTCAATTTTTTCTTCTCTCGTAAGTTTTTTGGTCCCTTTTTTTGGGCAATTTCTACGTTACAAGTAATTTAAACACGATTAACGTGCGACGTTGCCGTATTTACCTGAAAATTAAAAATATTTTAGTGGATTCCTCTATAAAACGAGTCTTTATAGAATATCAATGTTACCTAAAAGTTTAAGAGGACAGTTAAAAGTTAAATTTTAGAAGATTCTAAAATCATCTTTCGGAAGATATTTTTGTCTTGTAGAAACTAGATATAAGAAGAGTGAAGACGAAGTCTGACGAAGACACAACGAGGAACTCCAAGCACTCTATGTAGATGAAAACATGGTACGATGCATCAAGACAAATCGTATAAGATGGGCAGGACATATACTGAGAGTGAACGATGAAAGACTACTAAATACAACCTCCTGGGAAAGACCCGATGGCAGAAGGTCGGTTGGTCGCGCACGAATAAGATGAAAAGATGACCTACGATGGGGGTGTAACAATAGGAGATTTATACGCAAGACAGGCAAGGGTGGAGGAAAATAGCAAGCGTGGCCAAGACTCACTTAGGGCCGGTTGTTTGAACGCTAATCAAAAATGAGCATTATCAAATTTTCAATTATTGTCACAACTGTCAATGTCAACTTTGATTGGATTGCTGAAAACATAATTATTGATTACAATTATGAAATTAGTTAATCAATTATGTTAATAATTGTTATGTTAATTGATTAACTAATCTCATAATTATAATCAATTATGTTTTCAGCAACCCAACCAAAGTTGACATTGACAGTTGTGACAGTAATTAAATATTTGATAGTGATCATTGTTGATTAGCGTTCGAACAACCGGCCCTTAGAGTTATAGAGCCAACAAAGAATAACAAGGCATGTAACAACCCATCCAGTTTTAACTTATCATCATCCCATAGTCATCCACTGCTGAACATAGGCCTCCTCGAAAAACTTCCATTCAGATCTATCTTGCACTGCTCCAATCTAGTTGGTACAAATCCTCTTTATGTCGTTAGTGCATCTTGTGGGTGGTCTTCCCGGGTTTCGTCTATCCGCTCTCGGTCTCCACTCCAATATTTTTTTGGTACACCGATCATCTTTCATTCTAGCGACATGTCCTGCCCACTTCCATTTAATTTTGGCTATGTGTTTTATAATGCTTTCTACATCACTTCTTCTACAAATTTCTTCGTTTCTTACCCTATCTCTTAACGTTATGCCTAACAATGATCTTTCCATTCTACGTTGCGTCACTTGTAGTTTTCGTGCAGATGTCCTATGTCCTTGTTAGAGTAAGTGTCTCTGCGCCATATGTAAGAACAGGCAGGACACATTGATTAAAGGCTCTTCTTTTTAAGCTGATAGGTATATCACCTTTGAAAATATAACGCAGTCTTCCATATGCTGCCCATCCCAGAGTTATTCTTCTTAGCAGCTCAGCAGTTTGATTGTCTCGGCTAATTTTTACCGTATCTCCAAGGTATATGTAGCTGTCAACAACTTCAATTTCCACGTCTTCTACCTTTAAAGAATGGCTCGGAACTAAATTCGTCATCATTTTTGTTTTCTAGTAAAGTCCTTATCATGAGCATTTTTCAGTGCGTCACAAATGATAGAAAAAAAAGGTAGGTCCGTGATAATACACATTTATAACATTTCTGTGCTCTGTGCGTAAAGAGAGTTAAGTCCTAAAATACTTGAGATAATCGCGTTTAAAAGTTGCAATAATATGTTTGAGTTATACTTTTGGAGTTTTTACAGGAATGCATCGCTTAAATTTCTTTTAAATACTTGTGATCAATTAAATATTTATTTCTCTCAATAACATAATCGATATATAATATAAATAAACCATATAACTATCATAAAAAAATAATATACTTTTTCTTACATGAACTTAACACAATTTGCACAAATATCATGAACTTAACACGCTAAACGCATAATACAAACTATTACAAAAAGCATAAAAAATAATATTTAATAATAATAATGGGGATTCTTAAGACCAAAAAAGCAGGTTTTAATAAATAATAATAAACATAAACCAAGTAAGTAATAATACAAAGTAAATAAAATAATACAAAAAATAAACAAAATCTGATATGGAAAACAAATCAATATTTTTTAAGTTTTATTATTTAGTATTTACATTTTTTCCCTTCTTCCTGACAGTTTGTTTCGTTGATATATTTTCTTGGCAATTGTTATTTTTTCGTGGTTTTAACATTTGCTTCCTTTTTTTGTCAACTAGTTGCACTATCTCTTGATTTTCTTCATCACGAATGTCATCAGCGTAGGTATCTTCTGCTTCATGTGAGGTTATTAAGTCTTTATAGAATTGGCTAAATACGGGTGAAATGTATGGAAGCAGGTTGAGGAGGTCATTTCTTTTCTTCTTAGGTATAGGATTTTGTCCTGGGTAACGTAAACTAAGGTCCATGTTGCTGATGGTTTTTGCCTCTTCTTTTGAAAATAATGCATTGAGACGGTTGATTAAGGTCTAAAGAATTCTTATAGTAAATTATTACTGGCTCGTTTTTGACAAAATTCAGCCACTGTACATCTCTCCAGCTAAAATTGTTTCCAACAGCATCATCTATTCACTGCTGAAGGTCGGTTCTTAGCAGCTTAGTCATAGAAGCTATCTTGATTTATCTCCTTTACCACGAATTTACCACGAAAGGGCGTATCTTACCAGTGCTTTGTATAAGTTCGGCCCAATCATGAGGAAGGTGAAACATCCAGCAAAATCTGTTTAATTTTTTTCAAAACGGGCGTGTGATGTATCACACTCAATGTGTGTGTGGCTGGATCTAAAAAATTTATGATTAATCTCTTCCAAATTAGAAGAATTTTGCAGGGCTACCATGCACATAGCTGCTACATGAGTATTCTTGTTTTGATCACCACATGTATCTAAGTACTTGGTCAAACTTTTCACAACAGACTTTAAAGCTTTAGAAAGAAATTTGTATATATATGAGCCAACTTCATTAGCACCTCTGCCAGCTACAACTTCATGCCAAAGGTAACAGTAAGTTGTGCCATCACTGCAGTCGTAGACTGTTATATTAAAAGTCCAAAGTTGGCGTTTGTCGAATGATATAGAACTGTGCGCGAGTCGAGTGGGAAAGCATTGCTGCATGTCAAAGTCAAAGTTTTGGTTTAATCGTTAACTTTTGAATTTCCTTTGTCTAACTTTCTAGACTCATACGCATACTCCGCGTTATTATTCATATTATAGTGTCACTATCGTCAAATGTGGAAAAACAATTTTTTTCTCACAATCTCGTCTTGAGTAGTGGCTTTTATAATCTGGGATTCCAATTAAAAATTGATTTACTTTATTCCTTTCTTCTTCAGCTATAAAGGATTTTCTAAAATTTTCTCTTTTATCCGGTTGGAATACGCCCGAAGAAGATGATCTTTTCTTTTGAATAATAGTTTATAGGTATCTCCCACTTTCTCCAAATACTCTTAATAAAATAGCCAAATCAGCTTTAAAGACGCGCGGTGTACAGAGAATCAACGTAATAACTTATATATTATTAGTGTACAGTGTGTAAGTCGCAAAATTGTGGGACTTAACACACGGTACACTACTTCTGTCTTCCTGTTTCTTAAATAATGTTTAGTGTAAAGAGTGATGTCTAATTTCAGGACTTAACACGCTTTACACAGTTGGTATTGATTGTTTTTCATTTGTGTAAAATGAATATCTCAGTTTAGGAATGGAATTGGACTTGACAAATTATACACACATGTAGATATCATATTCTAACATACAGATAGAGCACAGATTTATTCTAACATAATATTTTAGTTAAATCTGACAGTTGTCACATTTTATTTGCAATTTGGCATAAAAACAAATCAATTGTGTTTACAGCATTTATAAAATGGTATTTTCTTTGATTTGTATAGTTTTATAAATTGTACAGATTATATTCATAGATATATTATATAATTCTTAAATATTTTTTTCGATTATAGCGCCATCTATCGGCAACTAGAATAAATGTTATAAATGTCTCTAATCACAGACAGTTACAATTTAACGCGTTAGAAAGAAATCGAAAAACTGCGACGCACTGAAAGATGCTCATGAGAAAAAAAATAATTAATTGATATTTGGACCTACTTTACGTGCTGCGTCGCAGCAACGAATATGAAGTAAATGAATAATTTAAGGATACTTAATATAAATCCTCATTAAGTACCTACCCTAAAATGTTTTTCAAGGTTCGCCACTGTCATAATTTAGCATAAAATCCCATTTAAACTCGCATCTCTCATTGTTGTCGCCTAGCTTATTTAAAATAATAAAATGAACACTGACACTGATGTGACAAATAAATTTTATCCTACTTACACTCACCACGCGAAATATAAAACTGACCTCATAGTCTAGGTATTTGGCACTAGATGAATAACAATTTAACTCTTTTTCAACAATGCCACCACCTACAACAATAATTGCTGGTGTTTAGAAACAATTATTGTACAGGAGAGGAATCTATTTTAATGAGGAAAAGTGGGATAGAATTACTAATTAAGAGTTGGTGTGGCGCAATAAGAAAAACTATTTTTAGAGTTGTCTAATTCGGAGACATTCCAGAGACGTCCATTGGAATTATTTTGATATTGTTTCATGCAGATACGATGATTCTTCCGAAAATAAAATTCCAATGCTGTGGTAAAGGCGGGTTCTCATTAGTCAACCTCATTGGTCAATATCCTTGATTCTATGCTATAGAAATAAAATAGATTGGTATGAACGTCGATTCAGCGATATTGTTCTATCATATGGTATTTCAATAAAAGTGAAAAGCCTTCCTACTTTTGATAGATCAATGGAAATAATTCTATTAAATAGAACAGTGCTTGACAATGAGAACTAGCGTTCAGTTGCGTTGACTTATATTTTGTGGACTTACATAGTAAGCATCATCATCATCATCAACCCGTACGCGTCCACTGCTGGACATAGGTCTCCCTCAGCTCTTTCCATCTTTCTCTGTTTTGTGCGGCTTGCATCCAGTTGCCGACAATACGTTTCAGATCGTCAGCCCATCTGGTTGGTGGTCGTCCTCTGCTCCGTAGTGCTTCTTCTCGTGGCCTCCACTCGACAATACTCCATCGGTTGTCTGACAATCTGGCGACGTGTCCTGCCCAATTCCACTTACGCGACGCGATTCTTTCGACGGCGTCCGCTGTTTTTGTTCTACGACGTATTTCTTCGTTTGGGATTCGGTCCCTCAGGGAGACACCCAACATCTGGCGCTCCATAGCCCTTTGAGTTATGCCATAGTAAGCATATGAGGTTATATTTCTTTGTGAAAACCATAGATATATAATATCGTGAAAAATGTCAAATTTTCAATAGAGAGATAACCATATCTGCAAGTTTTTAGAATTATACCAGAGAGAGGAGTGCATATGGAATATTAGGAGTGAACAATAAAGCGGGAACAAAACTATGAAGCTATTCGTTCTAGAATGGAAATAGAAACCCTGACTATAAACGATATTAAAAATAAAATTAAAGGTATCCGGACAACCTATAAAGTTGAACTGAATGTGAATGAAATATTAAAAGCAGTTAAAGTGGTACAGGAACAGAAGCAGTTTGGGTATAAACCCAAACTGTTTTGGTTCGGCCATTTTTAAGAGGTGTTTCCGTTGCAAAATACAGTCAGAGATTCTCTCGATTTCCTATTTGTAATAAGGTTTTTAAATATTTACACAACGCGAGCGCCAGCATGCACAATTTTCTTCTTTGCAGCCATTAAAAATTAGCACTTTGTAGATCGAATTTCAAAATAGTGTGAATTTAAATTCTATGTTCAGTTACATAGAATCAGCGCTATTGATCAATGAGATTGACTAATGAGAACCCGCCTTAAGATGTAAAGGAAAACTATCGCAACCTACCACATGAAACTGGCATTATGGCATGCTATTATTATGGTATTATGGCATCTGATAATGGGTGAAATCATAAAGAAAGTTATAAAAGAAGAGGATATAGAAAGGGAGAAAAGGAAATAAAGATAATATGCTACGCCGACGACGCCAAATAACAGCCGAAAACGAAGATTTTTTTTCTTCCTTTTTATAAGCAATTCTGCTTGTTCATTGGCGGATTGATACCTCTATGGCAGGTTGTCACTCCATCTTTTGCGTCGTCGCGCGTCGGGCGATACTTCTACCGAATGGCGATTTATCTCTTGCAATTTTGACCCAACGTGTCTCCCCCATTCTGGTTATGTGGTTATTCCATTCTTTTTTCTATTTAGTGTCCATTCGTTTATACACTATACCAGAGGCGTAACAGAGGCCCACGCAGCATGAAACTTGCGGGGGGCCCCAAGATGGCAGGGGCCCCATCTTGTCGTCTAACTTATGTAAAAATATGTTATTGTTATATTATTTTTCGCATACATACTCAACGTTTTTTTAGACAGTATGGTATTGAAAATGAAGTTTATTAAGTATTAAGTATGTAAGGATTAAGAAAATTGTAGATATATTTGCTGATAGTAGCGCACGAAGAAAGTTGTTAATCTCGTAGACTATGTACTTAATAATGTAATCATTTATTAATTTTTGTTCTATTTTATTCTATGCCGATAAAGACGAAAAACATATTTTTGTTTAGAGACAACAACGTAAGTTGTTTTGTGCATAAAAACAACATAAGTTGTTTTATGCATGATTCCACTAATAGCCCACTAAATGGAACTTTTGGAGTGTAATTATCAACGTCACGATAGATTTGCTTGACAATTTGGATTTACCCTCCGCCTCAAAATTGGATTTGTACCGTTGGTTGTTTTTTACTTGGGGTCTCGGTGGAAAACATACGTTTAAAATAAGTCCGGAAATGGACAAATTGACTAATTATAAGCAACTTTTGTTCTACATAGTTTCTTTATCTAAGTCTAAACTTTTTGAGTTATTTGCGAGTAAAATTATTTTTTTTCAACAAAAAAACTACGTTTTCAGGTGGTTTTTCACAAATATCTCCAAAAATAAGTATTTTATCGAATTAAAAATATTATCAAAAAATTATCTAACAAATATTTTTAGCAAAAATGTAGCTTGTAAAGAAAACAAAAAAGAAAAATAGTGTATTCATGAAGTCTATCAACACAGTAAGACCAAAGTTGTAGCTCATGAAAACTTGCTCTTATTCGTCCAATTTCAAATAGAATATTTCAACGTGAAATAACCGAAACATGAAGCATTTTTCGAAGAAAACTGATTAAAATTCAGCTTTAGATATATTTATTTTTTGTAAAAGTTTCTAGCTTCGAAACTAAGCGAGTACCTACGCTCAAAATAAAGTTGGTCCATTTAAGGCAAAAAAAGTGAAAATCTCCCCCTATTTAGCACCTCAAATAAAATTAATCGTTAGCTTACTTTGTACTTTATATATATGTATTGTTTATATGATCTGTAAGTTTGGCCGGTTCAAAGTCCTTATTTTTGAAAAATTTTGGTTACATAAAAAAAATCTCAAGGAGTAAAGAAATGTAGGTTTTGCTTTTATAAATATTTGGTTTTATTTTGTTTTTCTCTAAAACAAAATTGGTTAAGATATAACTGTTTAACATTTTCTCGCGATTAGTGACTCGTTCAAGCCCTTTCAACTAGAACCCTTTCAAAAATAAGCACTTTGAACCAGTAAAACTTATAAATCATAGTCATAGGTCATGTAAGAGTCATTAAAAAAAAGTTAAGTAATTTGCAAAACGGTAATGATTAGTTTCATTTTGGGTGTTAAATAGGGGGAGATTTTCACGAGATATTTTTTTTATCAAAGTACTTACCTTTTGGGTTATTTGCGGAAAACCGCCTGAAAACGTGTTTTTTTTTAACAAAGAACATTTTCACCCGCAAATAACTCGAAAAGTATTGACTTGACCACTTCGACGGTGACACCGAAAATTACACGGTATCGCCGTATTTTACGTTCATTTATGGGGGCTATAACACATATAAGTTTTTGATACACAAGTCGCATTTCGTTATTGGGGGTCCATTTAAAGGGGCCCCCATTTCCAATTCTGCGGGGGGCCCCGACGGAGTTTGTTACGCCACTGCACTATACGTTACATTGTCTTCTAATGTCTTCACTCCTTTTTCAATCTCTCAGCGTATTTCTTATAATACTTCTCAGTTCTCAGTACTCTCATCTCTGCCGTTTCCTATAGTCTTTGTGTTGTGGCTGTATCGCGTCTTGTTTCTGATGCATATGTCATTATTGGCCTTACACTGGCTTTATAAATTCTTGACTTCATCTCAGTGTTAATATGTCGTTTTCGCCATATAGTGTTATTAAGGCATCCTGCCAGTCTATTTGCTTTTTGCACGTGATTTCTCACTTCTTTGTCCAGTTCTCCGTAACTTGACAATACAATTCCAAGGTATTTTACTTCCATTACTTATAACATCAATTTCTATTTTACATCTGATTGGTTATTTACTAATTACTATTGTTTTAGTTTTCTGAGATGAAATTGTCATATTGAATTATTTTTCTGTTATGTTAAATCTGTGGACTATCTTCATCTTGGGCTATCAATATAGCGTCGTCTGCGCAGCAGAGTAATTTTACTTCTTTGTTTCCCATTCTATATTCCCTTCCTTTATTGACGTTTTTGATGATTTGATCCATGATTAAATTGAAGAGCATAGAACCCAATGAGTACAAATGAAGATGACTTACAAAAATTATAATTAAAGAATTCGAAGACACGGCGCTCATATACAACATGCTGATCTCAACAGAGAAAACTAAATAAAACAGTAGTGATATCAGTGGAACTAGAGATTTAAAATTTCCCGAAAAATTGGGTGCAGGAAAAATACCTGTTTTTTTCCGGAAAAACAGGAAAAAATGAAAAAATACGGAAATATTGACATTTGCTACAATATACTAAACAAATTGTGCATCTCGTATCAAAATCGATAAATTTAGTAGAATTCGATAGATCTATATTATCAGAAGTGCCTTTTGTCTTTAAATAAATATATAAAAGACGAAATATTAAAAAATTTTAATATTATTCTCTATTATTCTCTAACAAGTTAAGCAGACTAGTTCTCTTATCGAAAGCTTGCTAAAATATGTATGTTGAAAAACGCTACGAATTTTGTTCTAAGCTGATTCACTTTGCAGCCTCTTGATGCTCGCTTTAAAGAAGAATAATTGAAGGAAGACCTAACTAATGGAAGCCGTAGACTTCATTTCTAAAATGGCTTGTTCACTAAGGCCCGATCTTTTCACCTCCGAATGACTAGTTATCGGGAAGTTTATTTGACAGATTTACATGTAATCTGCCGGATAAACTTCCCGATAACTATTTATTCGGAGGTGAAAAAACTGAGCCTAAACCTAGATGTAGGGAAGGTGGTAGCAAAGCTAGCCCAATTTAGAACAAAAACTGGATTTTTTAGTCGAATTTCTTTATGGGATAGTGCAAATATGTAGTACTTATCCCGTTATACAGGGTAGCGAGAAAGTATGGAAACACGATAATTTCTCGGAAACCACTTAAACGATTTTTATAAGTTTTGGTGGATAAGGGTTATATAATGCTGCCGATATTATAGTGGTAATTACATTGTTGTCAAATCTTCCGTTTTTCTGGAAATTTAATGAACTTTCTTATTTTAAATGGAACACCCTGTATATATTTTGCGTTTTGAAGTCCTTAAGAAATACTGATTATTTTTCATGTTATATTCCCTATACCTAAATGCCATAATTTTGGAGTTATTGCTACATTTATAGATAAAAAATTGTTTTAACAAATTATAAAAATCAGTTTTTTCGGCACGGGTAGACAATATTTTAGGTTCTTTGGATCATTGGGAACAAAAAAGGCCTTTGGTAATTTTCCTCAAAAGTTAATCGTTTCGGAGTTATAAACAATTTAAAACTGAAAAAAATCGAAAAATGACGATTTTCAAGGTTCAAAAATACAAGTAAAAAATCATTTTTAAAATTAGGAAGTACCTGAATTCAAGCTCAAACCTTTTTCTATCAGATTCCTATAAGAATTTTTGGCATGTTTTATTCTAAAACATTGTTTTTTTTTAATTGTTAACGAAGCTCATGAGAGGACGGGCGATCGGGCTGCATTAACAACTAAAAAATAATGTTTTAAAATAAAATAAGACCAACTAACTTATCAGTATCTGATAAAATAAGGTTTGAGCTTGAATTTAGGTGCTTCGTAGTTTCAAAAATAATATTTTTTACTTGTGTTTTGGAACCTAGAAAATCGTCATTTTTCGATTTTTTCAGTTTTAAATTGTTTATAACTCGGAAACTATTAACTTTTAAAGAAAATTACAAAAGTCCTTTTTTGTTCCCAGTGATCCAAATAATCTTAAATATGGTCTATCCCAGCGGTTCTCAATCTGTGGTACATGTACCACTGGTGGTACATTTCATTTTTTGAGGTGGTACACAAAACGCAAAAACAGCCAAAATCAGCACCGCTATTATAATTAATTAGATCACCTATATAGATATGTATTTCAGTGAGGTGGTACCAAAAATAATAAAAAGTATTTGGTGGTACATGAAACAAAAAGATTGAGAACCGCTGGTCTATCCGGTCCGAAAAAATTGATTTTTATAATTTGTCAAAAAAAATTTTTTTAATAAATGTAGCAATAGCTTAGAAATTATGGCATTTAGGTATAGGGACTATAACATAAAAAATAATCAGTATTTCTTAAGGACTTCAAAACGCAAAAAATATACAGGGTATTCCATTTAAAATAATAAAGTTCATTACATTTCCAGAAAAACGGAAGATTTGACAACAATGTAATTACCACTATAATATCGGCCGCATTAGAACACCATTACCCACCAAAATTTATAAAAATCGTTCAAGCGGTTTCTAAGAAATTACCGTATTTCCATACTTTCTCGCTACCCTGTATGGTAGCAAGGTTTATGTACATCGCAGCCACTTATGCCAATTGCCTCCCGAATTTTAAATGGACCTCCTTCCTCCTCTTCCAGAAAGAAACTGGTCTTTACACGGCCTTATACAGGGTAAGTGAATAGGAATGTGCCAAACTTCAAGACTGTATAATATACGTAAAAATAATCAAAAATAACTCATATGTTGTTATTCGATTTTCATTTGCTTCTGAGATATGAGGTGTTAAAATTTTTCTTGCAAACTGACGATTTATTTATTGCTCTAAAACCGGTTCAGGTGTGCAAATGAAATTTGGTGGTTTTTAAGACATAGTTGTTGCGCATGTTTTGACATACAATTAAGATTTTTATATTCACCATTGACGCGCGTACGAGTAATAGTCTGAAATTTTTTAAAGAAAAAAAATAGTACGCCACTGAGATATTTCACATTAAGAATTATTTTTGAATTCCCTGTTCAATTTCTGACAAAAAATCTATCCTCATGTTTGTTCATACGATGCTTCGTTTTCATGCAAAAAATAAAATATCTTACGCTTACAACGTATTCGGAATAAGTTTCTACACATTCATACAGAAACTTCGTCGAAAACTTTGTAAGCGTTAACATGTTTTATTTTTTGCATGAAAAGGAAGCGTTGCATGAAAAAGGGAAGATAGATTTTTTGTCAAAAATTGAACGAGGAATTCAAGAAAATTTTTTAATTTGAAATATTTCAGGGGTGTACCATTTTTATCTTTAAAAATTACAGACTATTATTCGTATGCGCGCCAATGGTAAATAGAAAATTTTTGATTATATGTCAAAACATGCGCAACAACTATCTCTTAAAACCCACCAAATTTCATTTGCACACCTCAACCGGTTTTAGAGCAATAAATAAATCGTCAGTTTGTAAGAAAAATTTTAACACCCCATATCTCGGAAATAAATGAAAATCGAATAACAACATATGAGTTATTTTTGATTATTTTTACGTAACGTATATTATACAGTCTTGAAGTTTGGCACATTTCTCCCCACTCACCCTGTATATACAAGTAAAAAAATATGTTATCACAGGATAAAATTTATAAGTTGTTGCTATTCATTTAAATTTGGTCATAAACGAAAAACAGATATTTATTTACGATACTAAGACTAGATCCCCTTTTAAAAGAGACTGACAAAAATCATGTTGTTTTATCCGTTCAGGATGGTGAAGCGGAGATCGAGTCTGAATCAGATGCTTGGTCTGAAGATTCAGATTCAGACTCAGATAAAAATAAACTATTGAGCAATTTGGTTAAACAATGTGCTTTCTACTTTTGAAGTTTCGGTTTTGACACTTACAATTAAAGTCTCTTAGTTTAAAGTACACTTAAGTCTCAATTAAAAAATATTTTCAAATTTTCCCATTTTTTCCAATTTTTCCAATGGTCTGGAAAAAACGGAAAAGCCCTGTTTTCTTTTCAATTTTTCCCGTTTTTTCCGATATGTTAATTCTTTAAGTGGAACCGAGACGATGTAAACTGGCCGTAAATAACAAAATAATAGAACAAGTGATGGAAACGGAATACTTGGGAAAAAATTTGCCAAGCTACAGAAAAGTGGTAGAAGAAATATAAAAACAAGTGAACATGGAGAACAGAGCAGCAGGATGTCTCAACAACACAATCTGGAGAAACAAATACCTCACAACGGAAACGAAAACCAGAAATCAACAATAAGACAAATAATGCCGTACACAGCAGAAACAAGAGCAGATACGGCGAAAGCACAAAGACTGCTGGAAACAACAGAAATGAAAGTCTTACGAAAAATAAACCAAACTCTAAAAGAGAAAGTAAGAGGTGAACAAATACGAGCGAGATGTGGTATATAGAGGAAATAAACATACGGACCAAAAGAAGAAAAATAGAATGGAATCAACACATAGAAAGAATGACAGAAAATAGAATAGTACGAATAGCAAGAGACAAATCGCCGAATGGAAGAAGATCATTGGGACGACCGAGGAAAAGATGGTCAGACAACGTCAATTGAGGCTAAAAACCGAAGTAAAACAGGCATTGAGCCTATTTATAAAGTAGGAAGAAGAAGAAGAAATATAAATAGGTGCTGGCATTCTTCTTAAACTAACGAAATTTCATTCTTTCTTTCTCCATTTCCTGTTACGATATCAGGTTGTCGAATTTGGGCTAGCTATTTTAGTTTCCATTCACACATCTCTTCCATTCTTTTCTATTTCCTATCCTTATTTTCAATTCCTAGAGTGATTTTTGTTTAACTTTTCCCGTTTCTACTACTTGCTGTATCTATTTTTTCTTGGTCTGCCTCTTTTTCTTTTTACGATATTCTGTTCTTCGTGGACGTTTATTTTAATTCTGTTGGGCTGCATCCGCTTCAAATGCCCATTTGTGTCTTTACTATTTCATTCATTATTAGTTTTTGGTTGGCCATTTCCCTGATAGTCCCGTTGCTTAATCTAACCCATTTTGTCTTTCGTACTATCCTTCTTAGGTGTCTCATCTCCATTGCATTTATCCTGTTCTTATGTTTTTACACAATTGTCTAGTTTTCACTTGCATAGAGCAGTCACTATCACTATTGTGTTATATATTTTTATCCTTGTGTCTCCTGT
Organism: Diabrotica virgifera virgifera; assembly: GCF_917563875.1. Classification (NCBI taxonomy): domain Eukaryota; kingdom Metazoa; phylum Arthropoda; class Insecta; order Coleoptera; family Chrysomelidae; genus Diabrotica; species Diabrotica virgifera. Next base: position 47,875,353 of record NC_065444.1, read on the forward strand.
AAGTTCTTTTATCCCCAATATTTGATCTAACACATAATATCACTTCTTTGATATCTTTGCTCTATTTGTTATTTCTAAGTATATTTTCCATCGTTAGTAATTATACTTCCCAGGTATTCGTAAGTTGTAACTATTTCCAGTTTTGAGTTTTTACGTTTAACTTTAGTACATTATCTTCTTTATCTTCTTTGCCGCTGATTATCATTACCTTACCTTTTTCATCGTTTATTTCCATTAGTTTCTGAATTTTATTCCCGAAATCTGTTATTAGTTCTATGTCGTCCGCATACATTAAGGACTCTATTGTTACCAGTTGTAATCTATGGTATTTTATTCTTGTCTGTAGTTGGGAAGAAAACGCAGATGTTGCAAGAGACAAAATCCTCAGAAGGATCTTTAAGCACTATCGCGAACCAAAAACTAACCAATACCGAATTGACAACAAAGGCCAAAGTCAAACAGAGGTATGGTATAGGGCCAGTGACAACAACTCAGTGTATCGATTTGCGTGTAAAGATTGAAATGCTTTGTAGAAATGCTTACAATGAGTGTCCCCGTTTAGGATTTTGTCCTCTTCAGGGTTTGTAGTGAATGTATTGTGACGAAAAAGTGGTAGCAAAAGAAAACAGTCCGAAAAGCGCACTGGGGCAAGTGTGGTGTTCCTGGGTTATGCCGGACGGTGGTGACCAGAAGGCTACAAGACAACAGAGACGAAAGTTTGATGAAGTTGATGTTGGTTCCATTGACATTTACGTGTACTGTCCGTGCTTTGCCCTCGACCACCCCTCTGGAAACCATTGTACGCCAACTGGTAGAACCAGCGACCCTCGTCGGCGGTCAAGAGGTGGTTTTAAGCGCAGTGTGGACAGTGAACGTTCGAGTGATGAAAATAGTTGCGGCTATTTTCTTGGGACGAACAGGTATAATTGTGCAATGAAGTTGGGAAACCGCAAAAAACCAACTTCTCCCTGTTCGGGGTAGGGAATAGGATATGTTAAAGGTGGGTGCGGTAGGCTAACGGGGTAGCCTGGAGGATGTTTTCGTATTCTACTGGGAGTTCGTCAATGCATGTTTGCATTAGAGCAGACGGTGGGTGAATCTTTTTCCGCTTGGGCTTTGCGTAGTAGAATACGTGGCCAGAATATGAACAGGAACATTTGAGAGATTCTTGTGTGTCGGAGGGGGGACCGTTGATTACTTTGGTTGTGAAGTTCCTGTTCAGGCCAGTGACGCAGGCCAAAATATTAAATACCAACTTTTAAGATGGGCGGGCCACGCCCATAGGCTTTCTAATGCCTATGTTAACGATGTCCTAAGTACCTAGTTAATCTGGGAAAAGGCCCCGACACGGAGAAGATCCCTAAGACGTCCACGAATGCGAATGGATATCGTGGATGAACAGAGTAACAAATCAAGCGGCAATGCATCGGCTAAACAAAAAAAGAGAAGTACCTACATACTAAATATTATAGAAGGAAGAAAACTAGAGTATTTTGCCCACGTGATGAGGAATCCGAAATATGAAATGTAATTATCCAAGGAAAGATAGAGGGAAAGTGCCGCCCCAGATGCCGAAAAACATCCTGGTTTAGGAACCTCCGCCAGTGCTACACTCAACGAAAAAGGTACGTAATATCAATAAAAATGTTAATTCAGACAACAAACGCAATGCTTAAAATTTGTCCAATTCTTGGTTTTATTGGGACAACAAAACGATGTTCATCAATTCATTATTTTCGTTCGTTGAGCCAATGTATTACGTTTATTGAATGGATGAACATTTATTATGTATACCATAATATCACTTTATTGTTATTACGAACTGTGTTCACTGAGTCAACGAACACTATTTATTGATATTACGAACTCTGTTCACTGAGTCAACGAACACTATTTATTGAAACAACAACGTCGTTAATTGACCAACGAAGACTATTCGTTGTGTCAATAACAGTGTTATTTCTCCTAACGTATTTCGTTTATTTCTACAATTAATTCCGTTCATTGCCACAATAAATACGGTTTTTCTTACAATCAATTCTATTCATTCTTACAATCAATTTCGTTCATTCCTACTATGAACGTATTTTATATTAATAATTACTGAATGCAATAGCCCAATGTATGATATTAATTGATTAATAATAATTTTTTAAATCCCCCTTTTTTGTCCTTAACCTAAAAGACTTTACACTGTGTGATTTTTCATTAATTTCACTTGTACAGTGTACTGGAATAAGTGTTACACTCCCCCCGCCCCCTTATTAACTTATTTATTTTTAGCACATAAGCAAAACGCTCGGACAGGTCGATTTTTAAAATAATCAAAGTATATTATAACGTCAATGTTTCGAACTTTACACGATCCCTCTTCAGGTGACAGGCGCGGCGTAACTTTGATTTTTTTTAATGGGAAAGTACGTCATGTGACAGCTTATTTAAAAGAGTTTGAAATAGTGATTCCAACAATGTATAACACTTTAATCCTTTTTTAGAGCGCAGGTGCAAAATTTCGATCGAATTCTTTTTAAACGCATTCATTTTTTTGGAATTCTGAGAAAACTAATAAGTATTTTTGAAAAATTTAAACGCAGAATAAAATATTACATTGTTACCGAGGACAGAAAGTCCCTTAGAATAAACAAAAAGTTTCTGTTAAATGGTATGCCTATTTGAAATTAAAATTCATACTAAATTTTCTCTTTTTCACACCTGTAACTTATTAAAATAATCATTATAGAGGTTCTTAGGGACTTCAGACCCTCGACAATACTGTAATATTTTATGTTGCATTTAAATTTTCAAAAATAATATTTTGTTTTCTCAGGATTCGAAAAAAATGAATACATTTAAAAAGAATTCGACCGAAATTTCACGATAATAGACACACAAAAACTTCCTTCTACTACGGACTACACTTGAAAACGAAATGCAATTATTATTCGTCACTTCGGTAACACAGAGAAGCTAGGGGTACCACGATAAGGAAAAGCCGTAAACTTTCAAATGGTCAAGCAAATCATTTATTGTCTCAACAACTACGATTATTGTCACAATGCACGCATTGATTGTGGGTATTAAATGCAGTAGTGGATTGATTAATGCATTCGTTGTCACAACAATCAATTTACATCTATTCAATAATCATATATTACTCTATATTAACAACATTTGTACATTGTTTTAATGAAATCTGTACGTTGTCACGATAAACCGAGGTAATTGCTTGTCATCTACGAAATCAAGAACGTGAGTTGCTGCCAGAATTAACAGTATTTATTAAATATACGAAACTAAGTTATTGGCTGAATAAATTGAGTGTTATTGATTAATGTACTCTAGTTATTCTCACAATTATTATTCAATCATTGTGACAATAACCAAATACATTCGTCAGTGTCTAAAAGTTCGTTGAAACAACAAATTAAATTGTTGTGACAACGAAATACTATTCAGTAATCACTGTTAATCAATATTACAAACTAAATTTTTTTGAGTGTATGGAGTGAGCACCACGACAATATTTAGGTCAGATGTGGACAAAGTAAAAATCAAGCGACTGATCGCCAATGTGCTGGGAGGACAAAGAACTTAAAGAAGAAGAAGAATGCAGAATAGAAATATAGTATATGGTCAGATTTAAGATCTAACAATGGAACTACCCACTGATTTAACTATTATGGACTTCCGTTTGATATGGAAGCGGGTTGTGCAATCAGCCCCCACCCTGGGTTGTAGCCCAATGAGAAGCGAAGAAGAAGAAGACACTCTGTTATCTCAACGAAACCCAGCAACTGCCTTACAAGGAATTTAAGACAATTTCATCTGGTTTATATCTTATTTCATGGATTTACATTAGCTTCGTGTCAATGTCAATAAGCATTTTACATTTAAACCGCTCAGGTTTTCTAACTAGATCATTACATAATACAACTGTATGAAAGAAGAAACTATAATGACAGCAAATTTCGGATATACTTTTAGTACATTGAAATGTTACATTTAGGGTTGCATTTCTTAGGAGTCAATTTTATTTTTTTAATGTGTCGGGAGGTTCAGTAGAAGCTTAAGTTCAAGTTTTTGGGGTCGCCACCCTTGTCCCCCGGCCGCCATATTGGAAAAAGGGGTGCAAAGGGCTTTCGCGCTGTATGTCCTAAACTAGCAATCCTCCAGAAAATTTAATTATACATAAAATGTAGCAAATTAAATTTTCTACAATTTTATATCTATTACTTTTTATCGTCAATTGACCAACAAAAAAGTTATAAACAAAAATATGAAAAAATTTTGTACGAAGTTTCCTTTTGGAGGTTATAACTTTTTTCCTTCATTTCACAATAAAATACCATCACAGCGATTTTGTAGAGGATATTTCAATGAACAATTTTCAATATAAGGTTGTTTAATTTTATGTATTATCTAGGTTTTACAGCGCTCCAATCTTGACCTGATTCTCGAATTCTCATAGGAATACAATAAAAAAAATACTTTTCTATTTAGTCGATCGGCACTATCGTTATGCCGACCACGAAAATCAAATTTAAGGTAAATGACCAATTTTGGTCTATTTTTATGTTTCCGAGGTCGCTGAATCCGAATATGAAGTTTATTTTTATCTAGATTTGGTGGAACATGTTCAAAAATCAACTTTTATACAAAAATGCGGAAAATCAATTTTGATGATTTTTCAAATTTACCTCGCTGTATATATTTCCTTTTGAAAATTTTACTGTGTCATCTTTGAAGTATGTAGATAACAATGAAATTTGTCCAAAATGTTTAAACACTTTAAAAAATGGAGTTGTTAGTTTTTAAACAGTTTGTCATCATATTTCGTTAGTTTCATGTTTACTTAAAAAAGTTGATCGACAAACTTTTTAGTTTATAATTTTAACCAACACAACAATAAAATATAATTCATGAAGAAGTTTTTTGGAAAATTTTAAGTCAAAATATATAATAGGAAAAAAGTTATGTTACTTCATAGACAAGCGGCACACCCCAAAAAACGCTTATATCTCGAGATCCTGACCACGGTGTGGTGAATGGCTAATTTTGATCATACTTTATGATTTTGATATCAAAAATTTGTTTTTTGCTCTTTCTACGAATTTTGCATTTTGCGGTTGCGTCATTCTTCTTCTGAACCGGCGAATTTGTCCTCAAACAACTTCTTGGGCCTTTTCTATATATGCTTAGGGTTATAAGTTTTATAGTGGGGAGAAAGGTCAAAAACAGATTAATAATAGCATAGGAATGTTAAAATCATAATAAATTGTATGAATAAAAATATGTATAGATAGAAACTAAGCCTAACTTTTGTTTTTATTGTATCCCTATGAGCATTCGAGAATCTGGTCAAGTTTCGAGCGCTGTAAAACCTATATAAATAAATAGAATTAAACAACTTTATAGTGGAAATTGTTCGCTGAAAAACCCTCTACAAAATTGCTATAATGTTATTTTATTTTAAAATGAACTGAAAAAAAGTTATAACCTCCAAAAAGAAACTTGTTAAAATTTTTTTTACATATTTTTGTTTATATCTTTTTTGTTGGTCACTTGACGATAAAAAGTAATTGAAACAAAATTGTAGAAAATTTAATTTGCTACATTTTATGTTTAATTAGATTTGCCGTAGGGTTGGTAGTTTACAAGATATAGCGCGAAACCCCTTTGCACCCCATTTCCAAGATGGCGGCGCGGGGGACAAGGGTGGCGACCCCAAAAACTTGAACTTAAGCTTCTACTGATCCACCATACACATTAAAGAAATAAAATTGTCTCCTCTAACAAATGCAGATTCCAGGAGCTTCTTGACCCGGGAAGCTAGTACCTGCTAAGGGTCCCTTGTCCAGGGTCACGGATGAAGTCCAGAACGGCATCCAAGGCGACGAAGAATACTTCCGGTACGGCGAAGATGGCGGAGCTGGCAACCCTCGATTTTAGGGGTAGTATAAGATCACAAACCTAGAAGCGTCTGACCCGGAGCGGGCGGCTTCAAACAGCGTCGGTACTCACAATGAGCGGCTGAATTAAAAACTCACCAACCCGCCTTGCCAGCGTGGTGTTTTAAGGCAAATACCTCCCAACAAAATGTCAGATTTTAAAACAGAAGCGGATGTACCCCAGGTGAGTATAGCGAGAAATCGAAACTCTCACACTGATTTATCAGTCTGTCCCAAGGATTCTGGGGGGGACAAAAAACTGACGACGCGAAAGACGAAAAAACCTCTAACACTCTTTATCTGTACCTACAATGCCAGAACATTATTATCTGAAGAAAAAGTCACTGAAATGGAAATCGAGATGTCAAAAGTAAAATGGGATATCATTGGAGTCAGTGAAGTAAGACGACATGGAGAAAACCTGACAACACTAAAATCAGGGCATATATTTTATAGTATAGGTAGTGAAACCGAATCAGTCGGGGGAGTTGGATTCTTTATACACAAAAGACTTGCAAATGACATAGTGATTACAAGAAGTATATCCACAAGAGTAGCCTATTTAATCGTAAAGCTAAACCGAAGGTATAAAATAAAGATTATTCAGGTATACGCACCAACAACGAACCATCCGGATGAGGAGATTGAAGACTTCTACGATGACATCTCAACGGCACTGAAAGAAACACCAACACATTACACGATTATATGCGGCGACTTTAACGCAAAGATCGGTCTAAAGCAGGATGAACAGGAAACAGCACTAGGTAAATTTGGATCCAAAGGCAGAAACGAGCGTGGCCAAACACTACTAGAATTTCTATTACAACAAAATCTTTACCAGATGAATAGTTTCTTCTCTAAAAAAGATCACAGAAGATGGACGTGGAAAAGCCCAGATGGTAAGACCAGAAACGAGATAGACTACATAATCAGTGACAAAAAATATATATTCAACGATGTCACAGTCCTTAATAGCTTTACCACAGGCAGCGATCATAGAATGGTAAGAGCCAAACTAAAATTAGACTTAATAACAGAAAGATCAAAAATGATTAGGAAGAAAGCCAACCCAATATGGATTGACCCAACGAATTTAAATGAATACCAAGGCAATATCAATAAAATCCTACAACAAAATGAATGCATGAATAATGTAGATGCCCTAAACGAAAATATCGTAGAAGCTATTCGAGAGGCTCAAGTAAAATGCTGTCCTAAAAGAAGCCAAGACGAAAAAATAACCATTGAAACAAAGCAACTAATGGAAACTAGAAGAAAAATCAAAGAAAACGAAAGCACTGACGAAGAAGAACTGCGAAAAATAAACAAAGAAGTATCAAAAGCTATAAGGAAAGATTTAAGGAAATTTAAGAATGAAAAAGTCCAGCGGACTATAGAAGAGAATAAAAGTCTGAAAGTCCTGAGAAGGCGGCTAAACAATGGAAAATGCGAAATACACAAACTAAAGAACAAAGAAGGAGTCCCCACATCAAATAGAGAAGAACTACTACACATAGTTGAAGACTTCTATCAAGAACTATATACAAGCCAAAGAGAAGACCAAAAGAATTTAGAAGCCGCTGCATCACGCAAAGTTATCAACCAGGGTTCAGAGCTCATGCCAGAGATCACACTAAGCGAAATCCAGGACGCAATGAAAAGGATGAAAAACAACAAAGCGCCAGGAGAAGATGGAGTCGTAATAGAAGCTATAAAGATGGGTGGACGTGTCCTTCTCAACCAAATAAAAATTTTGTTTAACCTTTGTCTAACAGATTGTTGCATACCGGAAACATGGAACAATGCAGTAACAATTTTACTACACAAGAAAGGAGACAAGGCGCACCTAGAAAACTATAGACCAATCAGCTTATTGAACCACATCTATAAAATGTTTACCCGAATAATTACGACAAGACTAGAAAAAAAGTTAGATTTCTACCAACCCCGAGAACAAGCTGGATTCCGCTCAAAATTCGGAACGAACGATCACCTACAAACAGTAAAAACCTTAATAGAAAAGTCGATAGAATATAACAAACCACTGGTACTTATCTTCGTAGACTTTCACAAAGCCTTCGACACTGTGGAATTAGACAGCATTATAACTGCTCTGAACAATAGTAGAATAGATTACCGGTTTACAAAGTTAGTGCAAACATTATACCAAAACGCCACAATGCGTGTAAAACTACATGATACTACCAGAGAAATTCATATCAAGCGAGGTGTGAGACAGGGCGACACTCTCTCACCTAAATTATTTATAGCGGTCCTCGAATACGCCTTTAAAATGCTAAAGTGGGAAAATAGAGGAATAAAGATAGATGGAGAAATGCTCAATCATCTGCGTTTTGCCGACGATATAGTACTTATTACCGAAGATCTGGGTGAAGCACAACAAATGCTACTAGAATTAGAAAACGTGTCTTCAACAATAGGTCTAAAAATGAACATCAGTAAGACCAAATTTATGACAAATTTAGTTCCCAGCGAACACCTAACCATCCAAAATCAAGTGGTAGAATTGACAGAAAAGTACATATATCTCGGTCATGAAGTCAGAATAGACAAGGACAATCAGACCTGCGAATTTCAACGACGAATAACACTTGCTTGGGCGGCGTATGGATCACTAAGAGACATCTTTAAGAGCAACATCCCGACAGCTATGAAACGGAAGACATTTGACCAATGCGTTCTTCCTATTATGACATACGGAGCAGAAACTCTCACGCTCACAAAAACAACAGCACTAAAAATGCGAGTGGCACAAAGGCGCATGGAAAGATCGATTCTCGGCGTGACAAAAAAAGACAAAATAAGGAACCAAGACTTAAGGAAAAGAACAGGTATCACTGATGTCGTTGAACGTATAGCCAAGCTGAAATGGAATTGGGCAGGTCACATAGCGCGACTGAAAGACTCACGATGGACCAGAAAACTAATTGACTGGCGCCCAAGAGAAGACAAACGCAGCAGAGGACGACCACCAACACGCTGGATGGACGACATTAAACGAATATCCAAGAAATGGCAACAAGAAGCACAGAACCGTGAAGAGTGGCGAAGAATGGGAGAGACCTATGTCCAGCAGTGGACAGAAGAGGTTGTATGATGATGATGATGAACAAATGCAAGGTATGGCTTAAAAAATGTAACATTTTAATGGACTATTTAAGTTTTACTTTATTTAATAATATTGTAAAGTCAGCTATGGATTTGGTAAAATAAGCACGTTCCAGAGCCCTGGTACGTATATCAAAATATTCTTTAGAGTTATCCCTATTATGTACGAATTTATTTATTACATATCCTTTCCGAAAATGTATCTTATTTATGGCGAAAATCCTCTACAAAGTTTTTGCGAGACCCCAAAACGGCTAAATATTCTCCGAGTAGACACTCTAATTCTGGCTTATATTTTAATGCTGCACATGTTCCCTATTTCACGTTTGGGTATTCGCCTAAAGGTCTGGGATTCTCAATTTCTCTAAAATCTTTCAACTTAAATATTAAAACCGTTTAGTTTCTATTAACAACACAATTAGCATTTTTGTTTAATTCCTTGTAAAATCGCGTAGAAATTGCAGAGCAGCTTTTCCTCAAAATTCAAAATTCAGTAAAAAAACACAGAACAAAATCGAACAACACGGGATTAGCTTGTTTATAATATAATATCATAATACTTATTCTTCTTCTACGGCACTACAGCCCAAATTGAGCGTTGGCCTCTTTTATTTTTTGCCTCCACCCTTGCTTGTCTGTGTCTGCTATTCTCCATGCACGAACTCCTAAAAGGTAAAAGGGCTTGTGCGTCGCTGTTTTCTTTCTTGGCTTTCCAACCGGTCTCTTTCCCTGCATTCTAGTATTCAGTGCTCTTTTTGGTAGCCTATCCTCTCCCATTCTTATCACGTGTCCGGCCCACTGAAATCTTTGTATGCTAATGAACTCTGACAGGGGTGTTTCCTTATAAAGTTGATCATAATATCATAATACTACTCAGAAGAACACATCAACAGCATTCTGCAAAGCTAATACAGACCTAAATGTTAAACCCGTGAGTGATATTATAATATAAGCTATAGAGGAAAGCCAGAAGATACGTTGCCAAAAGATATCATAACCAAAGAATACCTAAGTCTCAAAACATAAGCATTAATGGAATAGAGGATAAAAATGCAAAGTAATAAAATCAAAGACCACCATGAACTTATACAATAAAGAGAGACAAGTAGAAGAATGCAAAAATCTATTAAGACGGACAAACTACAACCAGATAACAAGAGCCTCTACGTTATTTAAGAAGAAAATTAACAAATGCCAAAAAAAGGAAATTAAAGAATACAGATGGAGCACCTACCGCTTAAGTTCCCCTACAAAATGGCAATCAGAATAGATGGAAAACTTACAGAACCTATAGACATATGCAGTGGAATAAGACTCATTGAGCCCAATGCTCTTCACTTTAATCATGGATTCAATCATCAAAAGTGTCAACAAGGGAGAGGATACAGAATAGGAAACAAAGAAGTAAAAATACTCAGTTACGTAGACGACTCAATATTGATAGCCCAAGATAAGGATAGTAGCAGAACATTGCGTTTTTGCATGCAGTCAATTTAGGTAGAAAAATAAAAAGGATCACACCAGAAAACATAATACAGAAAACCATAACTAGCAACTAATATATTAGCATAACGGTAAATAGACCAGGGCGGATCTGTTTTGAGGTGGATGTAAGAGGTGGCATTCGGATTTTAGCAGATAAAGTTAGGTGACAACTTCAATAATTATAATTGACTCCTTCTTAAATTAATATGCCCGGAACATTAATAAAAAAAATTAAATATTTAAAAATTTCGAAATAACAAATTCACCTTTAAGAAAAACAGATATGACCTGGGCCCGCACAAATGAAGAAAAAACCACCGTATTCGCAGAGCACCTTGCAACTGTATTCTCAGCACCAGAAAACAATGACGATGAAGATGACGATATAAAAAAGTACCTCGAAACTCCATGTCAACTATCTCTTCCTCTGACAACATTTACTCCGACAGAGGTTCGACAACAAATAAAAATGCTAAATCCTCAGAAAGCTCCTGGCTATGATTTGATAACAGGAGAATTACTTCAGAAGCTTCCGAGAAAAGCAGTGGTGTTATTAACAGTAATATACAACAGCATATTACGTCTTCGCTATTTTCCAATACAATGGAAATTAGCTCAAGTTACTATGATTCCGAAACCTGGTAAACCCGCAACACAAGCAAATTCATATCGCCCGATAAGCCTACTCCCAATAATGTCGAAAGTATTAGAACGGCTACTATTACATAAAATCGAGCAAGTTGTCCCCATAAACGAAATTATACCACAACACCAATTCGGATTTAGACGTGAACACTCAACCATACAACAATGCCACAGAATAGTAAATATAATTAAAACAACTCTTGAAGAAAAAAAGTTTTGCGCTGGAGTGTTTCTCGATATACAACAGGCATTTGATAGGGTATGGCATCAAGGTCTCCTCTATAAACTAAAATTACACATGACAGACCAACTATACTTTATTCTAAAATCGTATCTGACTGACCGATATTTCCAAGTCAAAATTGAAGACAACTTCTCAAATTACCACATCATCCAATCTGGCGTACCACAGGGTAGCGTTCTCGGCCCATTTCTCTATCTGATATTTACAGCCGACGTTCCAACCAGAAATGATACCTTATTAGCTACTTTTGCCGATGATACGGGAATCTTAGCAGTGGATGTCGACCGTAATGTAGCATCACAAAAAGTTCAAAATCATTTAGACCAATTACAAAACTGGCTCAAGCGATGGAAAATAAATGTTAATGCCAGCAAATCAGTACAAATTACTTTTACAACCAGAAAATCTACATGTCCTCAAGTTTCTATAAATAATACTCCGATTCCCATCAAGTCAGTTGTCAAATACTTGGGATTGCATCTGGATGAAAAACTCATATGGAAAACGCACATTAAAATTAAACGTAAACAATTAAATCTTAAACTAAAAAATATGAACTGGCTATTTAACAAGAAGTCTCAGTTATCTCTTGAAAATAAATTGCTTCTGTACAAAGCTATACTTATACCAGTTTGGTCTTACGGAATAGAACTATGGGGCTGCAGTAAACCTTCAAATACGAAGATACTCCAAACATTCCAATCTAAAATTCTCCGTATGATAAGTAAAGCTCCATGGTATGTATCCAACCAGACACTCCACAATGATCTGGACATCCCACTAATCAAGGACTTAATAAAAAATCGTTCAATAAAATATCAAAATCGCACCACTGACCACACCAACGACTTGATAAATAATTTTTTCACCCAACCACTTGCTGAAAGAAGACTGAAGAGAATATGGCCAGACGACCTACCACAATAAAGAATAATACTTAGAGAACCGTCACTGGATGGTACCTAATTCACGTTAATTTACTTTCAGACTATTTACTTATTACTTTGTGTTTAGAGTAGATTGTAAAAATGCAGTATATCAAAAAAAAAAAAATTTCGAAAAATATCGATTTTTTTCTACTTTTATTGCTCATAACTTTAAAACGATTTATTTTGGAACAAAGTCGTAGGATAGGAAAATAAAGATAATCGAATTTTGTATAATATACGACTAGTTAAAAATGTCTTAAATTTTAACTTTTCTGCAAAAATAAATACAAAATAAGGGGGCAAAGTAAGCCTGTTTTTGTTCAATGTTTTTCAACCACTTTGGTTGCACTTAGAACCTTCATAATTCGCTTAGAAAATTCTTACAATATACTTAAACCGTCCACCAAATTTCATTAAAATCGACCTAATAGATTTTGCATAATAATTTTGCAATCTAAATTTTTTTAAAAAAGTTAAAATTTTTTAAAACAAAAGAAAGTAAAATACGAGAGAATTTTACAAAATAAAGATAGTCTGCAAAGACTAGCCACATTTAACATAAGAGTAAAAATAATGCAGAATGCCTTAAATACATTTATCCAAACCGACATTTTTTTTTTATTTTTTTTTAATGGCATGGACTTTATGTCATTCAGCCAGTCACAACATGAGTATTAGTGTCATGTGTAGTGTGTATGTTGAGTAAGTGTCTTGTTATTTTGCAAAGTCGACGTCATTGTCTTTGCAAAGAGACGCTAATTGTATCCGAACGTCTGCGGTCCCTCCGGTGAGTATTACCTACCGATCCCACAAGGACAGAAACTATTAGTCCATTCATTAACGGTAAAATATTGCAAAACCTTTAAATTTTAAAGAACCGCTTGAATTGACATGAAATTTGGCATACACACAGCTAACAAGTCAAAGAAAAAAAGTGATATTGTGCCGATATGTGCTTTTGCCCTGGGGGCGGTTTTCACCCCCTCTTGGGGGTTAAAAAATATTCGTCCAAACAAAGTCAGGAAATGGGTAAACTGGCTAATTTAAAGTAACTTTTGTTCTATAGAGTTTTTTCACTAAGTCAATACTTTTCGAGTTATTTGGCAGTGAATATGTTCATTTTTTCAACAAAATAACCACGCTTTTAAACGGTTTTTCGCAAATAACTCAAATTGTAAGTATTTTGTCGAAAAAGCATTCTTAGCAAAAATATAGCCTATAAAAAATTTAAAAAAATAGTGAATATATCACGTTTTTTTATTTAGTAGAAGCAGAGTTATAGCTAATGAAATATAGGTTCATATTCGTCAAATTCCAAGTGGAATACTTTAACGTGAAATAACCAAAAATGAAGCACATTTCAGGGAAAACTCATTTAAACTTATTTAAAGTGTTTAAAAAAAGCTTCATTTTTGTTTTATAAAAAAAATTTCTAGCATCAAAATTAAACAAGTTACGCTAAAAACAAAGTTAGCCCCTTTTGGTTTTGGAAAAAAAATCGAGAAAATCACCCCCTAATTAGTATCTTAAATGAACTTAATCGTAACGACTTCAAAACTTTCTTGACTCGTGTATATATTGTTTATATGATCTGTAAGTTTCATCGAATCAAAGTCCTTATTATTGAAACGGCTGTAGTTAAAAGGGGTTGAACGAGTCACTGATCACGAATGTATGCAAATTTAGAAACACCAAATCTTGATCAATTTTTGTCTAACAGAAAAACAAAAAAATACATGATATTCAGAAAAGCAAATCTGACTTTTTTTGTATTTCGAGACTTTTGGTATCTCTAACAATTTTTAAGTTATTTTGAAAAAAAGCATATTTTTCAAAATTTAAATTTTTAAAAATTTTAATTTGAAACCAAATTTTTTCAAAAATAAACACTTTGAATCCATGAAACTTACAGATCATATAAACACAATATAAGTAAAATAATTTATGGAGCGGCAACGATTAATTTCATTTAAGTTGCTAATTAGGGGGTGGTCTTCCAGTTTTTTTTTGCAAAAACATAAGGGACCAACTTTATTTTGAGCGTAATTTGCTTAAATTTAATGCTAGAAATTTTTCGTAAAAACAAAAATAAAGCTTTTTTTAAACACTTTAAAAAAGTTAAAATGGGTTTTCCCCAAAAAGTGCTTAATTTTTTGGATATTTCACGTCGAAATATTCTATTTGAAATTTGGTGAATATGAATCTATATTTCATTGGCTATAACTCTGGTTCTACGAGATCCAGAGACCTAACGCGTACACCATTTTTTTACTTTTTTATAGGCTATATTTTTGCTAAGAAGGATTTTTTCGACAAAATACTTACTTTTTGAGTTATTTGCGAAAAACCGTCTAAAAATGTGGTTATTTTGTTGAAAAATGAACATATTCACTCGCAAATAACTCGAAAAGTGTTGACTTGGCGAAAAAGCTCTATAGAACAAAAGTTACTTAAAATTAGTCAGTTTACCCATTTCCGGAGTTGTTTTGGACATATATTTTTTCACCACCAAGAGGGGGTGAAAGTCACCCCCAGGGCAAAAGCACACGTCGGCACAATATCACTTTTTTTCTTTGACATGTAAGCTATGCGTATGCCAAATTTCATGTCAATCCAAGCGGTTCTTTAAAAGTTAGAGCAAAAACCGTGAAAGAATGGACTATATATTCATTTATTAATTTATAATAAATAAAAAATTTCTGACCCTGGTGAGATTCGAACCCACAACCTTTCGGATTTTTTCGATCCAAAGGCAGGCGCTCTTACCACTGAGCCACGGAGGGGGCAAAACCGACATATTAACACTGAGATGTAGGACCACTAATGGCATAATATGTATCAGACACAAGACCCGACGTGGCACAAGCCGACAACACAAATACTACTGAGAACCGGCAGAGATGAGAGTACTGAGAATAAAATTAAGGAAATACGCTGAGAGATCGAAAGAGGAGTGAAGACATTGGAGATAAATGACCAATCGGCAGAAGTATCGGACAACCGAGCAAAAGATAGAGTGACAAACTTCCATAGAGGTATCAATCCGCCAATGAACAAGCAGAATTGCTTATTAAGCGGAAGAAGACGAAGAAACATAAAATATGTAGAAAAGTAAAGATTACCACAGCTATATTTTATGCAGAAAATTATTTTGAATAAAACGAAGATCGAAGAACGAAGATCTACGAGCTATGACCAAAGTCATAGATTCTCATGAATGAAGCTGTACTGTAACTTAAAATGGAAATGGACTGGACACGTTGTTAGAATGAAAGACGGAATATGAACTTGCAAACTAGTTGAACGGAGACCAAGAGCCGATAAATAAAGCAGAACAAGACCACCAACACGACGACTTACGAAAGACAACAAAAAACTGGATACAGAAAGCACAAGATAGAACACTTTGGAGACAAACAGGGGAGGCCTATGTCCAGCAGTGGATCAAGAGAGGCTGATGATGATGATTATTATTATTTTGAATGGGAGATAATGATAATCTTATGACAGGTAACCTTCGGAGGAAGAGAGCATAATAAAAAAACTTATGGAATCGATCCAGTAAATAAAATTTTTTAACAATATAGGGAACATTATAGGTGTAATGGACCTAAGGCGTCAAAATGAAAAGATAAGAGGAGTTGTAAGATATTAAGCTCAAAAAGTATTAAACCAAGTCAGGATGTAGATACTAAGGATGCATTTAAAGAGAAAAAAATTAAACTAAAGAGGAATACAGATCAACACTCTATTTTAGATTGTCTGAGGTTTCCTAGCTAACTAAAGGAAATCCCTAGAGAGAAAAATTAATTTAACTTCATTGACATAGATTGGAAGATCATAATTTATAATAAAAAAGAAGAGCAATTAATTCAAATTTTCTCCTGTCTTTGACTACAAAAATAAGACCAAAACATAACAAAAATAAAACAAAGAGAAATAGTGACGATAGAGCTAAGTGACATTATTGACGGAGACGTCTGAAACTACAGTGGACTCTCTGTATAACGAACACGGATATTACGAGGTTTCGCTTATAACGAGGTACATTAGGTGTCCCGTGAAATTCCTATTGAACTGTAACCCTCTATAAGGGGGCATATTTGGTTATAACGAGGAAAAACGAAACCGAAGAATATGTTTTTTACCTGTTTTTAGTGCTGTAATCTGTAATGGCTATAAATAAACACCCCAACTGCCTGTATATAAAAATTTAGAACATCTGTGTTATTATCGAGGCAAGTGCTGTAATAACCTCGTCGCCTGCAATAAACTTCTTCTTGTTTATCCATCGACCGATATTGAATATTGTAGGACATTTACAATTTACGATGGCGAAGTCTCCTCTTATTTAGGCCAACTACGAAAGAGGCATTAACTCGTTTCAATATTATTGTTATCTAATATAACGAGATCCGCTTATAACGAGGTAATTCGTCGACCATTTCAGTTCTGCTTATAGAGGGAGTCTACTGTATATTGAATTTGAAACCATATTGAAGAAAAAATAGAGCAAAAGAAAAGTAGAGAAGATATACAGCCAGACCAGAAAACGACAAATGAAAAAGATAATTTATTGAAGATCAAGTCCATGTTAGATAACCCCTACGTAAAAACGAAAAAACCGGATGAAACAAATACTGTGTATGGTAAATATAACAGGAAGCTTTAATTTAAAGTAAATCAGTAAAAGTTTGCCAAAAAAGAAACAGTATAGTACCATGATTTTATGTGTATAGGGTATTTTTTTAAATAGTCATTTATTATATTGATTTTTAACATAATAATACGTATGTCTAATACACGTATAATAAAAGTAATATACATATAATTAAAAATTAAAGTAGTATAGCGAATAATTTCTAGTTAATCCCACCCGTCAAAATAAACAATTCTCAAATAAACGAACCAATTTCCGCCGAAACAAAATTATATAAAGATAATTCTCCAGTGCCAAAGTGCTAATCACCCAAAAAGCAGTAAATCAAGTAGAAAATGGCAGTAATCCAT